>NW_017300256.1:15819-17250 GCF_001594075.2 Trachymyrmex cornetzi
TATCTCTTCTCTTCAGAGAGAATACCAAAAACTAAACTCGTCAATGGGTGACCGTGAATCTGAAAATCTAGAAAAGGTGATGACGTATCACCAATAAGTTCTCAGGGGATTGAAACTTGCAGTGCGGGCGGAGCAAATTTTGAAAGTAGTTACCAGTAAGAATATGAAACACAAATTTCCTACAAAAGCAGGAAATCCCTCCAAATCGAATCCTCGATTTTTCCCACTCAACATGTCTCATCAGAGAACCACCCTCTGAAACTCTCTATATAAACCGTGACACTGCGAGACTCGCGCTCTTCATTTTTGATCCTGCTCTGTGTTCGGTTTTAAAACAGTCAGTCATTCTCTCGCAGTTTATTTCGCTAAGATAAGAGTTTGTTCAGTGCATAACAGAAGATTTTTCTCATTACATCAAGTAAGAGTTGTCTGCGAGCTACTCGAAGTCCAGGAGACTAACCAGAGAACTAAAGCCTACTTCAACAGTAAGTCTTTTCTTTCATATTCTCTATTTTAATCGCGAATCTGTAATAACGTAAGTCACAACATAGTGCCACGAAGGGGGAACAATCGCCCGTTTAGAGGTTGGCTCAGAAGCTGGGCATATTTGGAAGCGCGAAGGTTGTTGGACGAAGCATGCGCGGAATTCCAATGCTCCGCGAATTCAAGGAATAACGAAAGTCGTCCATCAACATCACCACCGGCAGCGCCGGCACCAGCGGAATCACCGCAACCACCAAATCGGCCGTTCGCGATAGTAGCGGCTTCCCGTTCACCACCTCCACCTTCCCGTTCACCGTCTCCACCTTCTCGTTCGCCTTCTCCCATTCCGGAACCTGCTTCTCCAGCTTTATCCGAAGCTCTTACTTTACGAATCTTTCCCGATACTCCTCCATTAACACCTGACTCTTCTATTGTCTCAATTCCATTTTCTCCCCGCCGAACTCCTTCTACAACCAACTCCACGGACAGCGTGGTATTCTTAGAAGAAATTCCTCCTCCACCGCCGAGAACCTATTTTTTCCTCCAGGAAAGCGACTCGTTTGAGTCACTTATCAGACAATTTCCCCGGACCACCGAACCTATTCCCGAGGGGACTTACACGATAGTACCCATTATTTCGATCCTCAAGGAATACGACGTGCAATTGCCGCTATCCCTTTTCATTCTGAAATTCCTGTTTTTATCCCGAATTCCGCCTATCTATATTTAATACCGGTGGAATTCTTCTTTAATCTTTTTCCTCCGTCCTCCGCTACTATACGCGAATTATAATGTAATAAAAAACTCAGTCAGCACTGCTCACTTAAGATTCATTCTCTGGCGGCATGTATAACTATAATGTTAATAGCGTCTAGCGAACTAAAATCTTTTATTGTCTATAATTTAATTGTAACCACGATTTGAATGGAAATACGACTCGAATGAAAA
>NW_017300256.1:17380-20830 GCF_001594075.2 Trachymyrmex cornetzi
TTTATGATAATTCTAGTTTGTAATAATTCTCTTTATGCGTAATCTTTCTTATTTTTCATTGCTTTCTTTACTATTAATAATTAGATAATAATGTTTGGTTTATATAAACTATGTTAATAATTTTCATCTCTCTCATTCTCTTATTGAGACCTCGTAGTCGTTAACCTTGCCTTTTCAGAGATCGTACGTGGTCCAGTCCCGAGTTAAAAGGATTAGATTCCTTGACTCAAAATTTGGACCAACGACTGCACCGTTCGTAGGAAACAGGTGTTAAAGGGTCCTTACGAGACGTTGACCCATATTCCGAAGCGAGCACAAAGGGAGTGCGTTCGACTTGCGGCACTCGCCTCCGTGCGGGTACCTGCGAGAAAAGAGTCTGACCGTCCTTCCAAGTACCCTCACCGTTCCCGCTCCTTTTATTCTCCGAGAGGATCACAAACAATCAAAAATTTTCCAAGGGTTTGGACGTAACATTTAATTAATTGCAATTTTGACGAGGGCGGATTATAAATTGCTACATAATGTTGAGCATAATAATTTCACACGTTTAAAATTTTGACTGCAAAATCCAGATTTTAATTTTGACGCTTAAACTTTGGTATTAAAAATTTGTTTCAAACTACAACAATAATTTATTGTTCTTATATTTATTATATCTATGACTGAACATTATATATGTTAAATATGTTACATACGTTAAATAGGTTAAGATCAGCTAAGTAATAAGTAGACTGCGGAACTTTATGCAAAATACTTAACTGAATATTAACTATCGGACAGTTTTAGCAGTCAATCGTTGTTCGTTAAAGAGTTATTAAAAAGTGAAGTAAAAAGATTGAGATTGCCATCTGTAAATTTACAAAATTGCAAATTATGCATTTTATGCAAAACATTTAGTTAAGTATTTTGCATAAAGTTCCGCAGTCTAGTAATAAGAATGTACTGTCTTTATATTTTATATAGTAATTATTATGACTTAATGTTTATCCTTAATGCGACCTTTGTCAATTTTAAAATTTCATTAGACATACTCGTCACTCCAGATAGAGTGGACGAAGTTTGAACAAAGCTACATCGATTGTATTATAAAATGTTATTTGAGTTTAGTGTGAATATTAATATATTATCCAAGGTTTCATGATGAGATTTGGCCATCGTGTGGGTGAGTTACTCGTTATTTTAATGGTTGAATTGAAATATCTTATATATATAAATTTAAAACAGATAACACTACAGTTTTGGCAACCTGCGAGTGACTCTACATCGGACGATCGTTGAAATTTTATTTGGTAAAGAAATTTGCTGATGAAGATTCCAAAGATAATCGAAACGTTCAAGATGTCAATATTTCAAATAAAGATGAGATCAACACATCATAGAAGTAACAAATTTTATTTGTGAAGATTTATTGCGCACCTTCGCTCGCGCTGACTCTCATTAGCCCACATTTAGGTTATTTTTTGTTATTTTAAGAAGAGAGAGTCCTTGTTTAAGATATTTATTAATAGTGTACATTGGCACTCTGCAATTCGTGCAAAACCGACCGCTTTGCGCACCAATATAATCGATATCGTGCTTCCTTACAAGATACATTCCCACAACGTCGATGTCGGCCAAAAGGATCATGCATGCTGCACATACTGTTAAAGCACCATCCGTTGTATAGTAACACTGCAGTGTTTAGTATGGCCATTCCATGCACGTATTTCCGGAGATGGCACAAATTTTTCTACAAGATCCGTATTGTACTCGCTCGAGTCACTAGCAAAACCAGTATCGTCGGATAACATTTCTTTGTCGGATGAATCTTCGTTCATTATCTCCTCAAAGTCTGCTTCCAAGTTTTCTTCCACTTCTATTATAAGCACCTCGTTTATAATATTCTCGAGTTATCATGGGTCTGCGTTTCCAATATTCTTGACTATGTCAGCTATATCCTCGACATTCGCACAATGGTTAGTCACACTTTTCACACTGCTCTTATTGCGATCGATTCGACGGTCTCCCAAAACACCAACTGAGGTGTCGAGCACTTATGACCTATTATATATTTTGTCCAGTGGACTCCAGGATTTCTCCGTTTCGTGAAAATTTCGGCACAAATAGTCGTTAGGACAAAGCGCGAACATAAACCTCGAGCGTTAACGGTCACCGATCGAGCGTGACAATATTCAAGAAACGTGTCATTAGAAACCTTCCCAACTATATTGGAAACATAAGCAAAAACATAAATCCTCAGAATTGCCTGATCCACGGTAATAAAATTTACGGCAAAGGTTACAAACCATGTAGAGAAAATTCTGTTTAAACGCGATCGGTTCAGTAAATACAAAATCTAAATGCGCGGATCAGGGATCATGTGTAAATAAAAACTCACATTTTCAAATTCGTAAAAGCAAGTTGAAGGGCGTTTCCTCGTTAACAACAGGAAATTGGTAAATTGAATGTGGGATCACAAAGCGTAGCTTTTAATTTTTTAAATTGTTGATCGTAAAATTAAAATAAATACTGTCTAGACGAGAGAACACATGTTCAAGTAATAAAAGAGAAATCAACGACAAAAAAGGGGTGCGTTCGACTCGAAATACTCGCTTTTGTGCGGATACCTGCACATTCTGCCTTCCACATTTATTGCAAAAGAGTTGTTTTTTGTTTAACAGCCGAAACATGGGCGCTTCTCTTAACACGTCGCGACATGTCACAGATCTGATGGTGTATATACAGCGTACAAAGCTTTTTTCATTCAATCGTAAATTTCGATTACGAGCGATAAGACATGGATCGAGTAAAAGAATATATACGAAGAAAATCGATCGAGCGCAAGAGGTACCATCCCTTGTTATCAGATCCGCCAAGTCCACCACCATCGAGGGAAAAAGTGCGATATTGAGAATGTCTTCGCGAAAAAGCATCAAAGTCGCCAACATGTTCCTCATCATCATCAACGCCATCAAAATATATTTATAAGCCATAAGGTATCGCATTTAGAGTGACTAGTGCTAATGCTTTTATTCTCCACTGAAAAAGTGAATAGTGATCAAAAAAGTTTTTGTTCTCTTTTTACAGATAGTGCTGCTAGCGATGCCCGAGTCACCACCGTCCAGAAAACGAGAAATTATTGAAAAATGTTGAAAATTATTCATTGAAGTGATGTCAAATCAAGTTTTTGAATTTTTTAAATCTTATTTCTATCCGTATAATACGCTTGAATACGCTTGAGTAAATTACACAGGCCTGCAAAATTGGAGGTGTTGAAAGTTGATTGGGATTTAACTATGTTTTCTTACGTAATTTTTCGCGCTGAATCCGAATCCGGCGGCAGAATTGCTCTATCACGTCAGGTTTTTGAGAAAAGTGAGGTTAAAGGTGTGTAACGTCCGGTGCGCTACACTATAACACTCCGGCCGTTTACCAAGCGAACGCGAGCGCACAGTATAGCAAATGATACAA
>NW_017300256.1:22878-24701 GCF_001594075.2 Trachymyrmex cornetzi
CCGAGATTATCGGATCTCAATAAGGGCTGAACCGATCAAGTTCTAAGTATGCCCAATCAATTGCAACCGCTCGGGATATATAATGAAAGTGTTTTTATTTTTTCTCTACGTGCTCTACGAGCGGAGATATTGCGACGTTGCGACGCAAAATATATGAATCTGAAACTTTTTATATTAAAAAACGTCATTGTCGTCGACGTCGTCGTCGTCGCCGCTACGAAGTGGTGGGGGTAATGTCCTTTTGGAATTTTTGGCGCAAGAGGCAAATGTAGCGCTGTCAATGTGCATGGTCACATCACACATGTGTCTGTTTTCTGTGGCTGATGATTAGGTTAGAAAATCTGTCACATCGTTGGCATAGAGGAACACGCAAGTGATTTTCTGCTTCTACATATACACAAATTAGACTTCCTCGACACGTTTTTGCACGAAATGAATGAATCTGGCAAAAAAAAAATGTATCGCTTTACCCCGTGGACCGAGATATATTAATCGTTAAAGTCGATCACTATTCAGGTTAGGAAATCCGGCATATCGATGGCATAGAAGGACGTGAGAACATGTAATTGAAATTAGAATAGATTATTTTCTGCTTCAATTACACAAATTCGCTGTTTTAAAATCACATTCTTTGTTTTTATTTGTACAGCAGGGTATTTGTTATTTTTACAGCAGAGTATTTGTCTTGGTTAAATATTTGTCTGTAAAGCATAAAATTTGTTTAATCTCTGCCATCGATGCAACTGATTTCCTAATCTGGATATCTATCAACTTTAATTAATAACAATAACAATTAATAACTCGGTTCGTGGGGCAAAGCAACACATTTTTTATGTAGCGCAAAAATACGTCGAATGAATCTATTTTATTTTATGAACCTCGAGGAGGTGAGGAGGCTAAATTCAACAATTACCGAATGTTGATGTCTTGCATATACCTAATTGTTTAGTGCGTTATAATTCGATCTTGTACGTACATTATTATGTAACTTGTAATGTATTTCCAGAATTTTTCAACTGTGATACAAACTCTGTTATGCAATGACACATATCGATCCACGTATGAAAGAAGATTCTCTATTATTCTTATATGTGCTTGTGTTACGTCCGAGGTTCCGCATGCATGGAACCTGAGGGGGTGAACGTAACGCGAACCGAAACGCCGTATCGTCATTCCCAGCTCCGGACCGCAAGGGAGCTAAGGGGAGGGACCTACTCAACGGGAAGCACTTCACTTCGCCCTTTGGCCACTTGGTAGAGCCGGGGGTTCGAGGGAGGAAGCGGAAGCCTCTCTCGAGATCGACACTCCGCTGAGTGCCGCTCGAGGCAAACGCACAGCCTAAGGCTGGGAACTAGGTCAGTGTGCCTTAAGGGCACGCTTCTATCCTAGTAGGGGCCAGTGCGTTCGATGCCCTTATTTTCGGCCTTGGAATTGAATCCAAAGGACCGGGGATTGGACCGAGTGCAATCTTGGTGTTAATAGAAGGAATACGAGGAGGTGTTACTCGAAATTAAAACAATCAGGGTTTGAGCATTAAATAATATAATTAAAATTAAGAATTGTTATTTATATATATATATATATATAATTAGTTTGATTGTGAGCGTGTGTGTGTGTGTTCTGAAGAGAAGAGAAGGAGAAGGAGAAGGAGGTAAAGGAGCGTTCAAAGAGGGGGAGAATAATCTGTAAGGGGAGTTAAATATTCAGCGGGGACAGTGAACGGGAAAGAAGTATCGTTGAGGTATACTACTGCGGTTCGGGGGTTATCTGTAGGTTTTTGCAGCCAATAGGTCAGGAAACCAGGTAGGGAAATGATCACGTGG
>NW_017300256.1:25249-26070 GCF_001594075.2 Trachymyrmex cornetzi
ATCTGTTTTATATGAGCTGGGTAGCTTCTCTCGACCTTTGAGAAATGTACTGTGATGGCCTCAGCAAGAAGACGGTAGCAAAAGCAAAAGAAGACTAAAAAGCCGAGGGCAGAAAAGAAAAGACGCTTAGGACCGCGGAACCGTGGTTTATATAGCGGTTTTTCCTAATTAGTGGGGTTCAAATTTGGGTGGTGGGATGACTTTCGGGATTTTGGATTGGTCGAGATTATGGGGGAGGAAAGAAGTCGGTTGGTATCAACAAGTGTCGTCTTAGTTTATGACTTTCTTAAATTTATAGGAAAATGCACGTGCACCGATTAAGACGAGCGCACGTGCACTGTCGGCACGCGCCCGTCAAACACTTTCCCTGGACTTCGCATGTCACATTTATATTTTATGGTCGCGGACATCGTGAGAATCGTCCGCGACTTGCCTGTCAGGAAAATGTTTAGGCACCAGTACTGACATTAACTGCCGTTTTTAATGGCGCTGTCCAAGGGAAGTGTCATCGGCGATGCATTAGCTCCCTGCGTTCACCGATTCCAACTCTATTTTATCTGGCATTAATGTAGATATATCGAAGTCTTTTTACTTTAAATTTTCTCATGGGAAAAGATTTTTATTACTTTTCTTAGAAGTCCTAGGGGTTGATAACCCCTAGGTCTCCGTGAGAAAAAGAAAAGAGGCAGCGTGAGTCCGCTGGACGTAACACTTGTACAAACTTATAATAGTGCGTTGGCGAAAGATAGTCATAAAATATTACCTAATTTTTGGGGTATGTATATTGTAGGTTACATAAAATGATGAAGGTAGCCCTGTGT
>NW_017300256.1:26245-31126 GCF_001594075.2 Trachymyrmex cornetzi
CATATCCATTCTGAAGTATTATAAGTAATATTATTATCTAATTATTATTATGTATGAGGCATTTTTTAAGAAATTCATTTTTAGGTATTATTCAAAATTTGGAACTTTGTCAAATTCATTCACGTATGGTTCTATTTATCTGCAACGAACATTTCCGAAGTCTGCCAGGAGTTATTGCATATTATATGTAATAAACACAAGTAATATATTTCATTCCTTCCGCAAATTATTTAATTATTATTATGTATGATTTACGAAATTCATTTTCAGGTATTATTGAAAATTCAGGTATCATTGAAAATGGTTGGACTCGTCGACTTTACCTCAACTGTCTAGACTACTAAAAACTTTATTTTTGAAAGCTGTTTGGAATTAATTATAGATAGAAGATTATTATTTTCATCACAGTTAATTAAGTAGGAACGCAGAGATTGAAGTATATTTATATTATAATAAGAACGATATACAGACATGCTGTTGGCTATACTGCTGATTGAGTTAATCGTCTATTAAGCTAATCGGCGTTGGTAACAGTCGCCTTAAGTAGTTTTAAACAATCTTGCCTTGCATTCATTGGCGGTTACACACACACTGTTTTTATTTCTTATACATTCATATAATAATTATACTATGTTTATAGTATAATATTATATTTCATTCCTGCCGCAAATTATCTAATTATTATTATGCATGAGAATTTTTTTACGAAATTCATTTTCAGGTATTATTGAAAATTGGTGAGACTTGTCGACTTTACCTCAACTGATTAGACTGTTAAAAACTTTATTTTTGAAAGCTGGACCAGTTTGGTTAATTTAGAACATTTGGAACAAAATTTGGGACTTTGTCATTCACGTATGGTTTACATCTCTGTTTAACTGCAATGAATTTGTTAACTAAGTTAGGAAATTTACAGTAACATGAATGTATAAGAAATAAAAATAGTTTGTGTAACTGTGCCAATTAATGCAGGGCAAGATTATTTTTGAGTTACTTAGGGCGACTGTTACCAACGCCGATTAACTTGATCCACGATTGATTCAATTATAGCCAACAACAAGTCTATTCTTAACCTTAAGTTTGTTCGCGTCGCATGCTCCAACATGCTTCTACTTCCTCCCAACAGTAGCTCCTACTTACTCAACGCTCTTGTTAGAGTAAGTAGGAGCTACGGTTAGAGGAAGTAGAAGCATGTTGAAGCAAGCGACGCGAACAAACCTCTTAACTCATTCGTCGTGATATACTTCTATCTCTGCGTTCCTACTCAACTGTGATGAAAGTAATAACTATAAATGTAGTATATATAATTATTATGTAACTTATAATTTAAAGATACGTTTTATGATGCATTTCTTGTCGAGGTTTTCTTGTGGTTTCAAATGGAATTTACGAAGACGTTTGGAACAAAATTTGGAACTTTATCAAATTTCATTCACGTATGATTTACATGTCTGTTTATCTGCAACAAACAATTTCCAAAGTCTACCAGGAGCTATTGCATATTATATGTAATCCAGAATATTTTTCTCAAATGGAATTTACGAAAAGATATTTGGAACAAAATTTGGAACTTTGTCATATTTCATTCACATATGGTTCTGTTTATTTGCAACGAACATTTCCCAAGTCTGCCAGGAGTTATTGCATATTATATGTAATAAACACAAGTAACATATTTCATTCCTTCCGCAAATTATCTAATTATTATTATGTATGATTTACGAAATTCATTTTCAGTATTACGTCCAGTGGACTCACGCTGCCTCTTTTCTCTTTCTCACGGAGACCTAGGGGTTATCAACCCCCTAAGACTTCTAGGAAAAGTAATAAAAATCTTTTCCCATGAGAAAGTTTAACTACTAAAGGACTCTAGTGTTTCCATTAACGCCAAATAAAATAGAGTTAGAATCGGTGAACGCAGGGAGCTAATGCACCACCGATGACACTTCCCTTGGACAGCGCCATTAAAAACGGTAATTAATGTCAGTACTGGCGCCTAAACAATTTTTTTTAACAGCTAAGTCGCGGACGATTCTCACGATGTCCGCAACCATAAAATACAAAAGTGACACGCGACGTCCAGGGAAAGTGCTTGACGGGTGCGTACCGACAGTGCACGTGCACTCGTCTTAATCGGTGCACGTGCATTTTCCCATAAATTTAGAAGAATCATAAAACCAAAGAAGACACTTGTTAATACCAACCGACTCCTTTCCTTCCCCACAATCTCGACCAATCTAAAAGCATCCCACCACCTAAATTAAAACCCCACCAACTAAAAGAAAACCGCTATATAAACCGCGGTTCCATGATCATGATGGTCACTTTTTTTCCCTTTTTAAGTCAGACGGTCTTCCGTTTAATTTTTGGAGCGTATAAGTCTCTCTCATTCTCACGGGATCGCGAAGCCAAGTACAAGACTCATTTATTTTCTGTGAAGCCACGTACCAGCCTTTCTTCTCAGAGCCGAGAATTCACCCCGCTAAATTAAAGCACTCTTTTCCTTTTTTCATCACGATTAATCTGTAAAACTCAGAATCTAGAATCAGTGCATCACCAAGAAGAGCCGCTCCACCAACCCATCTTCACCAGCTCAGTGTTGTGTGACACGACAGCAAGTAGTAAGTGAACGTCACCCTCCTTCCCGTTTTATCCCTTTTTCTTCTCTTTTCACTCTTTACATTCAGAAACTCGCGTCCGGTTTCGTTTCCTTGTTTGTTAGTTAATTGTTTTAATTGTTCTTGATTGTTTTCCTTTTAACTATTGATGATATGGATCTTGCAGTGCGTTCAAACGGAACCACCGCCCGTTCCCACCGTCACTCTGTTATAATATATGCCCGGACGAACCGCAGAACGTCACGAAATAGGATCAATTTCCCGGAGGCTCGTGATTCTCCAAATCGCATCACCGTAGCTTCGCCGATCGGAAACCATACCGTCGCTGAACCATCAACACCATCTCTCCTTGTTCCTCCTCCTTCCCCTCCAATACCAATTTCATATTCACCAGTGTCGAACCTCCTCTCACTTCCTGACAAACCCTTTGAAACACCCGATTCCGCGTCACTATACCCGAGTCTTTCCCCCGTCTCAAACGGCTATCTTCCGTCTCTAGAACTTACTTATAACCAACCCTCTTTCCCTTCGTCTCTTCAACCTCCGTACCTCTATCATATCACATCTGTAGCCGACCTTCTGGCCTATTGGCTGTCTCACCCTACCGATAACCCCCCAACCGCTATAGTGTACCTCAACGACACCTCTTTTCCGTTTACTGTCCCAGCAGAACATTTAACTCCCCTTACAGACTATTCCTCACCTCTTTAAACGCACCTTAACCCCGCCCCTTTTTTGTTCTCTCCACTTCTCCTCAAGACACACATACCACACATACACACATCAAATAATAATAATAATGGAAATCAGTCTATGTAATAAGTTTATGCATGTACTAATTCTTAACGTTAATTATATGTTATGACTAAACCACGGACTTTCATTGATTTTGAAAACATCTCGTATTCCTAACGCTAACACCTGGATTGCACTTGGTCCAATCCCCGGCCCTTTGGATTCATTTCCAAGACCGAAAATAAGGGCATTCGGATGTACTTGCCCATATGGGATAGAAGTGTGCTCCTAAGGCACACTGACCTAAGCCGCATTTTCCGGCCTTTAGCGTGTGCGTCCGCCTCGGAGAGCCGCTCAGCGGAGCGACGACCCCGAGCGAGGCTTCCACTTCGTCCCCCTTCAAACTCCCGGCTCTTCGAGAGCCTAAGGATGAAGCGAAGTGTCTCCCGTCCGAGTCGGTTTTCTCACCTCGCTCCCTTGCGGTCCGGAGCTAGGATCCGACAACGACGTAGACAAGTCTCCCATTACGACCACCCCCTCAGGTTCCATGCGTGCGGAACCTTGGACGTAACATCAGGTATTATTGAAAATGGTTGGATTCATCGACTTTACCTCAACTGACTAGACTACTAAAAACTTTATTTTTGAAAGCTAGACCAGTTTGGAATTAGTTATGGACAGAAGATAATTATTTTCATCACAGAGTTAATTAAGTAGGAACGCAGAGATTGAAGTATATCACGAAGATAACAAGAACGATATACAGACTTGCTGTTGGTTATATTCATATTACTGTAATTATTATTCATATTACTGTAATTATTAACAAATGGTACAGTTTCTTGTTATTTATACAAGCTTACCTTTTTAAAAAAAGGTAAAATAAAGCGCTAAGCGTGCGTGCTTTTCGTAAAAATTATTTGGGCCGGTTTCACCAACGCCAATTACCTAATTCGCCATGGAACTGACAAATCGCGTTTGCTGTTTACTGGAATTGACCATTTATGGTTGACACTTATGGTTGATTCGGCTTAATCGGGTTGGTGAAACCGGTCCTTTGTATATAATATTACTTAACTCTAATGATATGTATCATTCATATAAAAGATTTGGTATCAACAAAATTGGCGCCAACCCAGCAAACATGGTGACGTATTAATGACGTTAAAAGTACGTAATTTCATGACCACTGACGTCAAGTGACCTACAATGTACGTCTTTCGTACGTGATTTTAATATCGTTTTAATTACGTTTCAATATTACGTCTATGTATCGTCTTTAATATGTCATGTATAGTGACGAAATTTGCATGACGTTAATTTGATGAAACATATACGTATAATCATATAATTAATACGTTTTAAATTGATATAGGGAATGATAGGGCATATATTATACTTGTTTATCAATATTTTCAATATTGAAGTGTATTGAACTGTATCGATTCCCATATATAAGTTAGCGGTTACGACCAATTACAACTTCCGTACAACCAGTATATTATGTGACTCTTGCACACAGGCGCGG
>NW_017300256.1:31500-35906 GCF_001594075.2 Trachymyrmex cornetzi
TTATCTTTCTATTCAAGAGTCTTTTATATTTGCAATGGAATACAACATTTAATCTCAAAAAATTAAAGACGAAGCATCACAAAATGAGAAAATTTTACGAAAATAAAATTTTTTATGTAAAAAAACTTGGCGCGCTGCTAGACCTCGCTTCGCTCGGGCGACAAAAAAGCGAGTGTGGGAACACCTACGCAGCGCACGAGTATCGTATACTATTTTTCCTACTATCGTGCTCAAAGTTCGATTTTGCACACGCATTTGCGCAAAGTATCACTTTCCCGCACGCTAAACTACAAGTGTGGGAAAGTGATACTTTGCGCAAATGCGTGTGCAAAATTGAACTTTGCGCACGATAGTAGGGAAAAAATATTACCACTTGAATTATATTATTTATGTAACGGTTTTTTTTTAGTTTATGTAAAGTACAGTTTTTTATGGAAGGTACATGAACACTTGGCGCCTTATTTTTAACTTTGTTTAAAAAGGTAATTTTGTTAAGATAGTAATACTCACCTGAATATCCTTCAATAACTTTTCAAATATCCTCCCTCAAAACAAATATTCACTACACTAATTATTATTTTTCAATTATAAAGTCTCTAAAGTCGAGCACATGTCTGGTAGTTATGCCTGTTGTACGTAGAACGCGGAAACGCGGGAAAACGCTTGCAGCGCGGCAAAAGGCAACGCGGCAATCAACTTTTTTATAAGAGCGAAAGATTGATTGGCTATCGTGTCGTATCTTTTGCCGCGCGATAAGCGTTTCCGCGCCTGTGTGCAAGAGTCACATAATATACTAGGATTGTACGGAAGTCGTAATTGGTCGTAACCGCTAACTTATATATGGGAATCGATAAAGTTCAATACACTTCAATATTGAAAATATTGATAAACAAGTATAATGTATGCCCTATCATTCCCTATATCAATTTAAAACGTATTAATTATACGATTATACGTATATGTTTCATCAAATTAACGTCATGCAAATTTCGTCACTATACATGACATATTAAAGACGATACATAGACGTAATATTGAAACGTAATTAAAACGATATTAAAATCACGTACGAAAGACGTACATTGTAGGTCACTTGACGTCAGTGGTCATGAAATTACGTACTTTTAACATCATTAATACGTCACCATGTTTGCTGGGTTGGCGCCAATTTTGTTGATATCAAATCTTTTATATGAATGATACATATCATTAGAGTTAAGTAATATTATATACAAAGGACCGGTTTCACCAACCCGATTAAGCCGAATCAACCATAAGTGTCAACCATAAATGGTCAATTCCAGTAAACAGCAAACGCGATTTGTCAGTTCCATGGCGAATTAGGTAATTGGCGTTGGTGAAACCGGCCCAAATAATTTTTACGAAAAGCACGCACGCTTAGCGCTTTATTTTACCTTTTTTTAAAAAGGTAAGCTTGTATAAATAACAAGAAACTGTACCATTTGTTAATAATTACAGTAATATGAATAATAATTACAGTAATATGAATATAACCAACAGCAAGTCTGTATATCGTTCTTGTTATCTTCGTGATATACTTCAATCTCTGCGTTCCTACTTAATTAACTCTGTGATGAAAATAATTATCTTCTGTCCATAACTAATTCCAAACTGGTCTAGCTTTCAAAAATAAAGTTTTTAGTAGTCTAGTCAGTTGAGGTAAAGTCGACGAGTCCAACCATTTTCAATAATACCTGAATTTTCAATAATATCTGAAAATGAATTTCGTAAATCATACATAATAATAATTAGATAATTTGCGGAAGTAATGAAATTTAATATTACTTGTGTTTATTGCATATAATATGCAATAACTCCTGGCAGACTTGGGAAATGTTCGTTGCAGATAAACAGAACCACACGTGAATGAAATATGTCAAAGTTCCAAATTTTGTTCCAAACATCTTTTCGTAAATTCCATTTGAGAAAAATCTTCTGGATTACATGTAATATGCAATAGCTCCTGGTAGACTTTGGAAATTGTTCGTTGCAGATAAACAGACATGTAAACCATACGGGAATGACAAAGTCCCAAATTTTGTTCCAATATTATATACTGAAGTATAATCCCTTACGGAAAAAACTCTTAAAATTTAAGTGTTTACACTTTAATAAACACTGAAAAAATACACTCAAGGTAACTGTCACGTCCGGGGGCGCGTGAGTGCGGATACCCCTCGGACGCGGCGTGGGCCCGTCCGACGACGGCTCGTCGTGATTTTCGCCCCGAGCGGCAAGGGCGGTAATCACGGTTAGCGGAGTTAAGAGAGGGAGATAACGATCACAAAGAAAAAAAAACTAGTTCGCAGAGTTCGGGACGTTATTTTATTTTATTGTCCTCCATATGAAATCACGGGTCGAAACAAATTGTCCGTTAACTGACTCGATTCCAGAACCGTCGGCGGCGGTCTCGCGGGTAGAGGCGGCGGTGCCGGCGGATCCTGGGAGTTCCCAGGGACGGGATGATAAAATCCCGGCGGCTGGACTATGCGGAGATCGGCGAACTCTCGCGAGTCAAAGTCCGCGCGCCAATGATATTCGCGCTGCATCCGCTTTAGGGTTTTGTCCCGACCGGCACGGTTCCCCTTTGTCATCTACAATATACCGACTTTCAGTAACGACAGGCGGATTAAGATAGGGTGAGCGGCAGGGGGCCCTGAAGGGGGCTCTTGCTCTCCGCTCGGAAGGCCGGCCAGGGCTCTGTCTTGAGCGACTGGAGGGCAGGTTTAGGACGCTCTGGAGGCCCTGAGAGGGGCTTCCAAGAACGGAACTCAAGGAGTGAGATTCAGAGGGGATTGCTAGGCGGCCCTGAGAGGGGCTTCCTAGGCCAGGATGTATGATGACTGTCGTCCCGGAGGATAGGGAGCCTGGCGCGGTTCTCATGCGCTACGACGCGCGAGGCTTCCTACTCCAGATTCACGAATTATGACAGTAATCGGACGGCACAGACATTACAGGCGCTTCGTATCTGCTTAACTATGCCCGCGCGGAAGGAGAGTGAAAGAAGAAGAGAGAGAGAGAAAAAAAAGGGAACAAGAGAGATTGAATGTTAAGCGTTTATTCTAACTTGATTTCTTGTAATAAAGATATATATATATATATATATAGTATTGAATAGAATGAGTGAGGTTGGCGTATGCAAATGTTTCGCACGCAATAGTTCGGAATATTTAGCGGTTACACAACCGGAGGGTAATGCGACGGATACTGAAGTGCCACACGCAACTCACTTTTACGTCGCGGTGTTGCTCGACTATCCTAGTACGTCCCTGTGGCCGAGAGTAGCCCTCGAGATGTTCGCGTTTTGAGCACCTGCCTCCAAGAGAACTTTCTGAGGAAGACCAGAGATCCAGCTCTCGCACTAACACTCTGACTTTCGATTCTCACACTGGACTAAACTAGTCAAAACTATAATGATCGTTAAGCGAGTAGAAACCAGGCGAAAACTAAGCCAAAACTAAGCGATTTTCCGTCTTTGGTGTGCGCTTTTATATAGTTAGAAGTGGTGGTGCTGAGCGGGAAAGGGGGTTGACCTGTCAACAGTTACCGGAATCTTTTGAATTGTTCTAGAACTTTCGATCTAATAAGATTTTATTAGATTTTACTGTTTTAAAGGGAGAAATTGCCGAATTTAATGTTGACAGGGCCCTCTTAGTCGCTCCGTTCCTGTGCTGCATACTGTGCAGTCGCTGTGCGCGTTTATTCGCGTTACATTCTGCCTAATGATGTTTTCTCTTTTTTTTATATATAGAGTTTGAGTACTGAGCGTTTGTGCGTTATTTGTATCGCGAAGCTTCTAACGGACTTCGGCAGGTTTTGTTATAAGCTTTTGGTGCACTTGCGGATGCCATTCAGCTACGTATTCTCGATCATAAGCGCAGTATTAGCCGCTTTCTGAATCGGCGCAGTCAAATTTGCAGTTGCAATTACTGAATTTAAATGAAATAGATTTATTGATTACTTTAGAATACTGCGATAGATCGAGAATAGCAGAGAACCTCTTAGTTCCCTATGGTTTATTATTCAATATTATGGGGTGCTAATTCACCTCGCTATTAATTTAAACGGATTTTCACGCGATTAATTATATTAGGTCGCGCAAGCGCAGTACGGTTTAGTAACAGCTGTTTGATGACGCGCTAACCGCGTGATCACGGTTCGCGAGGATTTCGCGGCTGTCGCGACAGTTCGCGTTGCCACGGCAACGCGTCTGGCGTCGTTAAGAGTGATGTTCGCCTGCGCGCAATTTCGGCGGACGTTACGGTAACACTCAATTAATGATTATTTTGGAAGCTCAACCTGAGTATAACTCTTAACTTGAGTGTTATTGATGACTTGAATGTTGAGTGTTAATCTCAACTTGATAGTTAACTTTAGTGTCAGGG
>NW_017300256.1:36416-45882 GCF_001594075.2 Trachymyrmex cornetzi
AAATTAAAACTCAAATAACTGTTAAGTTTATATACTCAATTTTGAAAACACTCAAAGGTTTAGGGTTTACGCTCATTTATTGCGTGTTATTTGCGTATCCAAGTGTTGAGGGTAACCTTTAGATTTTAGTGTGTAAACTCAAACTTGAGTATGAACGTTGTGAACGTTCGATCTTTGAGTGTATTTACTCAATGTTTGAGGGTAAACACTCAAAATTTAAGTGTAAACACACAAATTTCAGAATAAACTCCCAAAATTTAGGGTTTACACTCAAATTTGAGTATAAACACCGAAATTTTCAGAGTTTTTTCCGTAAGGGATGTTATTTATCGAAATATTTCTTAGAAGAAAATAAACGGCACATAAACTAAAAAACCAATGGTGAACTAAATTATTTTGATAATATAAAATTAATTGGGCGCTCCATTTTTAAAAACAATAATAATAAATGTGAATTAAATTATTTAATGGGCAATTGAGAGCTAAAAATAAACGCGGTCATTCATGCGTGTAATTAATAAATGTATTTAATTAAAGACGATCTCTGAAATTATTTTGAGTTGAAAATGTTTATTAGGATAGTTCCTGAAGGTTTATCCTGTCTATGTTCTTCTCACTCTACAACGCGACAAGAAATCAACTGCGCTCATTGTAAAAGAATTAATAAAAGTGTAATATAGTATAAAGATTAATATTTAATGCTTTTTATAATAATAATGTTTAATACACACATTTTTAGTACTATTTAATGTCTTTTTACATAATATTTTTTATTTACAAGCTCGACTCGATATTCTTAAATTTTTTCTTCTTCTTTCGTTCATCATTTTTTGTGTATGATCTCTTATTAATGTCTTTAATTTGTATGTATGTCCGAGTTCGCACTAGAAACCGCAGCACTTCTTCTGGAATACATTCATTGTATTCATCGTTCCTTTTCACAAGCGTTATTACCTTTTGAATTACTATATCTTCTTTTGAGAAATAATCTCCGTGGAATTCTTTGAAGCATTTGTCGACAAGTCTACTCACATGAAGAAGTTCAACTGAAGGATACAAGTGGCCCTTGAAGACGAGTTTTACCCAGCTCGTTTCTGCAGTATCGTTAGTAATGCCAGTGCGTTCTCCTAAATGTGGGTATTTTTTCTTGAAATGATGTGCAACATATCCTGCGACATATTGCAAACCTTCTTCTTGAACAATATCATAGTTTTCACAACCTGATGTAGATACAGTTTTAAAATGCGCATTTTGCATGAATGCGAATATTTTCATCCACTTCGTCATGTACATCTTCGTCGGTTCGTTACTGTTGCTTGAATCCTTTTTTAATTCTTCGGGCGAAATGTTGATAATGCTATCAAATAATTCTCTTGTCAGAATTATTTTGTCTTCAGCGCGATCCTTATTAAATTCAAAGTGGTCGAATTTGTTACACATAGTATCGGTTTCGGGAGAATATAATGTTCCATGCGATGGAGTTGATGTACGCATATGTATCGACGTTGATGGAACTGAAGTTGATGTTAAAGGTGATAAAGTTGTTGCAGTGACAGACGTCGATGGACTTTTCAAACCAGATGACAGTGATGATATATTGTCAACAAAAGACGAAGACATACAACTTGTATTTAGATCTTCTTCGGTGTTATGATTCATGGTAAACACTGCGTGTGAATGTTTACCTAAAATGTACCATCTAAGGCGATATCGAAGATCGTAACCTGACGGATGATCTCTGGAAGAACCCATAGCCCTTATATAAGCAAAAAAATTTTCCAAAATATCCTGTTGAAGACGTTTCGTTAGAATAAACTCAAACTGTTCTTTGTGTATTCTTTTCAGTTCATCGTATAAATCACGAAGCGAAGAATTCCTAATCAGAATCCCTTTTTGAAATGGCATCAACGTTTTCCTGGAACCGACTTTCATATTTTCAATATAAAGGTCCATTAAAATCAAAGTTTGCTGCTGTTTTTTAAAATCCACTCCAAAATCGTTGACTCCCGGATGCGCACCATATTTTTGTTGTGAATTATGTACATCAAACCAATCGTTAACAACTTGAACGAAATCAGAGAATTTCACATATTCCGTAACATTTAAAAAGCCACGTTGACCAGCCCATTTGATCGCTTTTGTTGATGTGTATGACCAAATTTGTACCGCTGGCTGGACAGCTTGTCGTAGAGTATTTCGAGCGTCCAGTATTCGTTGAGTTAAACGATGTGCCACATGAAGATCGCCTGCTTTGTTCATGTCGATGATTGACTGAAAAACTGCAGTAGTAAACGGTTCTTTGCAACTTGGCAGTAAATAGGCATCATCAATGAAACAATTCCGTAATTTTAAAAGATGCGGAACATCTGCGAAAATAAATATTTTGCCATCTTTTATAACGGGAGATTCAAAAAAGTGATTTATTGGGGTAATGTTTAATTCATTCCATACTTCTTTATTACCCATATCGCTAGTAACTGCAACGACTACATATCCTGCATTATATAAATGTTCTACAGCCTCTATTAGAATGCTCTTCGTCATTGGTTGATCAAATTTGTAAAAAATTAGTTGCTTCCATTTACTGAAGAGTCCACGGACCATGATAACTTGAACTTTTTTATAAGGACCAATCAATTTTTCAATTTTAGAGACGAAATAGATTTCTGGAGATACACTCATCTCGTCGAAAGTTAAAACAGAAATTTTCTCAAATGCTGTGAATTATTTACCCTTTTCTCGCATCACAGCTAAAACGTCAAATAAAAATCCCTCTCGAATGTCAAATTTTTTCAGAGCCCATCTTCTTAACGATGACAACGACGGTAAAGGGTAATTAAGCTTCTGTTTCATATAGATGTATGCTTTCGGGCTGACACTGCGTAACGAAATTGCTGAAGCATAATCATCAATGGACCAGTAAATCCATTTTCGATTTTGTACAATACATCTTATTTGTCCTTCCGTAAAATAAGATTTTAATATTTCCTTCACCTTTTTATCAACGGTTTTGTCACAATTACATTTTATGTTAGTAGCAGACGCTAATCTGACATTGCTAACGTTTATTAGTTCCTTGTTTTCTTTACGCAGATTTTGTATTTCTCCATTTTTTTGTTGTAACTCCAATTTCAAAGATTCGCATTCTTCTTGTTTCGTTTTCAGATTTTCCAAATTATTGAACTTAGCTTGCTTATAATAATCACAAACCGATCGACTATGTTGTAATTCTGATTTTAGCCACTCAATCATCGAGCTCGGCTCACTTTCTTGTTTCGCCTTGGGAATGGTCTCTGTGACGTTTGTTGTGTAATTCTGTAGCATAAATCTGAAATGGCATATGTATTTATTTAAAAGAGTATAATATAAAGTTAACATATACGGGCGATTTAGCGGCAAATAGGACAAACATAAATCTTTTTAGACCTTGTACCTCTTAAATGGAAAAGTGTCTGATAATGTCTGTATAGTGGATAAATAGGAATTCATAGGTCATTCTAGAAAACAATAATTTAAAAGTATGCGTCCAGATTATCGAGTCGAACATCGAGCCGCGAGCCGAGTCACATTCAAAGCTTTGATGTAAATCTATAATCATTTCAATAATGTGAATATACGATTCGCGGCTAGAGTTTCGGCTCGATAATCTGAATCCTTTATATTCCACGATAAAATGTACCATTTTCTGTGATAAACATTTTCGACTGTCAAAACTAGAAAATGTAATAACTCATCAGACGTTTTTCCACCGGGGTATAGAGAAAGGCAATAAATATACCTCTCTTTACGCTTCCATGGTGGAGTATTGTCTACACTGACAGTTTCTTCTATTTTCTCTGATGAAAAATCAATCTTTTTTTCGAACATTTCGTTCGTTTGATTCTCTTATACCTATTCCTCTAATGTTTCGGCAAGAATATTCATTTTCTGGTTTTTCGGATCTGCAGAACAACGTAAATAGTTATTCACTATAATAAGATAAAAAATTACAGAACAAATGTCAAAGTAGGCCATGGTGACTTCACAAATTGATACATACCTTCTTGGAAAAGTAGCACCACGTGGTCATATGCAACATTTATTCTTGGTGGCGTTTGACAAATTGCGTGCGTTTTCTTCATCCATCGATTACTATAAAAATAAAAAAGAATATTATTGTTTTTTTGAATATATATCGAAAATTTTGTGGCATAATAAAAATTATGTTCACTGATTTAGCTGTTGAATATCAACTCATTGGCAGCGAGAGAGAGAGAGAGAGAGAGAGAGAGAGAATCAGTAAAAATTTCACTTGTCCATTTCTACTAATGTAAAAGTTAAACTTTAATCTCAGTTTTAATTATCCTTTATCTTTTTCTAATTCTTGGAGTTAGAAAAAGATGAATTAAATTGAGATTGAAGTTTATTTACACTGATAGAAACGAGCATCATTCAAATTAAGTGAGTTTACACAGCAAAAAATTTGCACGGCACAATTTTCCTAAATATTAGAGCCACTTTGTTGTTCTTACCTTTTACATCGACCTTTCGGTGATTCCACGTCCAGCGTACATTTCTGTGGGTCACACTCAATGGGTCATCAAAGCTGACATTTGTAGATCTTTCAGACACTTCTGAAATTTCTTTGTCTTTTGTACATTCACTAGATGGATCGCTTTCGTCATTGAGTGATGATCCTGCATGTACATTTTTATGGACGATAGGAAGCGAACAATCTTTGCGTATGACTTGAAAGTCCATTGAAATATTTTCATTGGCACTAAAATAGAAAAAAAAACGATTGTTATTTTGATAAAGTTACGCAAAAAAAGGAATGTACATTTTAATAATTATATAAATTACTAAATATTGAAGCTTATATATTTACCTATCTCCCACTTGTGATAAACATAATGTTGGAACTGCACTAGATAAAAGCAACCGTCTTCGAATGGCACGTCCGCGAATCTTGCTTTTCACAAACGAATCTTCTGTGAAGGGTGCTGAACATATTTTTGCTAAATACAGTTCAAATGATAATTAGTTATTATAATTAAGCCTACGCAAGTTTGTCGTGCAAAATTTATAATTGAAAATTTCAAAACAAAAATTAACGTTTCGACCATGTATTTCTCAGTATCGCAATTACGAAAATTTCAAGCATTATCTTCGTTTTCAAATTTTCAAATATAAATTTTGCACAACGAACTTACGTAGACTTTTATGTTCCTTAATGATTATCACTGACATTGATCTAAAGTCGTTATTCGAACAGCTCATTGTTATAGTTATAAATTAATATGTAATATTTTACATTAAAAAGGAATTAGTTCATCTAATAATTTTTAATAAGATTTACCATTTTTTATATTTTTTAACATATGACTTCCTCCGATTCTGCGAATCCAACCTTCAAGCATTATTTTATTTTCCGGGAATCGAAAAAAGCTTACTTGTCCCGGTAAACACCTTTCACTGCAATTTTTGCACGATTTCACCACGCAACGTACCATGATTCACTATTTTTGACTTTTTTTTAACAAAAAATGCACAAAACACGTGTCTACAAAAGCGTGAACTCGGTGGACTTGGGTCGGATAGCAAAGCCGTGCAACAGATGTGAACAGATGTCGACAGATGTCACGGTAGAAAAGGACACCCACTAGTACGTGCGACAAAGATGCGACTAAATTCAGATTCAGCAACTTTTCGACGTTAAATATTGTTGGCAGCCGTGCGGAACGTGAAGCAGTTTGCTGTGAAAAGGGGCGTGGTTTAGCCGATCTGAGCACACTATGTAATCTTTCCACCAAGTGCGAGAATCCGCCGGGAGCTCCCGGGACTCACTTTTATGCCTCCGGCACACCAGCGCGATGTTCGTCGCGCGCGACACACGATATCCAATGAGTGTACAGGTTTACCGATGTTCTCATTCTAAAGGTATACTCTCATTGGATATCGCGTGTCGCGCGCGACGAACATCGCGCTGATGTGCCGGAGCCATTACTGTGGCCGAGCCTAGGAGATGTAAGGGAAGTACTAGAGCACTAGAAACGTAGGTATTCGCGTCCACCATTTTTACTCCTTTCCCCACTGTTTGTTCTCTCTTCCACCTTCTCTCTTCTCTCTTCAATCTTCTTAGTTTAGCGGCGGAATGAAGAGAGAGCAAGGAATTGAGAAAAGGAGCAAGAGAGTGAGAATAGGAGTAAAAATGGCGGATGCGAATACTCACGTTTATAGTGCCTTAGAAGTACGAGGCCGCTGCCGGGGAACGCGAACCTGAGAGCCGGATTGCCGAGAGCTGCGGGAAAGAGAATGTCGTGAGGACACGACTCGAGAGTCGTGTCGAGGGGAGATCTTTGGCTGTCGCATTTGGAGAATTATAGTCGTATAGAGATTATCGAGGGCCGAGTCGCGATCGCCCCGCTGGCCACAGATGAGTCATTAGTTGTAGGTTTTCGTGTTGTCGCGTATTGTCGTGAATTGTCGGATCGCGTAAAAACGCCTATTGTAGTCGCGTTGTCGTGTATTGTTGTGTCGCGTAGAAACGCTCACTGTAATTGTGTTATCGAGTCGTGTATTGTTGCGTTGGAACGCTTACTGCTGCGTCGTCGAGCAGAATGGACTCCCGGTTGTTGCGTCTCGAATAGAGTTAGTTTTCGGGATTCGCGTGACCGAGCAGAGTCGCGCCGCATACAGACGCTTGTTATAATCGCGCCGCTCTTTCGCCGCGGCGTCGGCCGCGCTGGCATTGCGTGTCGGGAGGCTGGTGGTACAGCGGGTACGGGTTCTTGCCGGTTGAGAAGGGTGTTTGACATTATCGGAAGTTACCGCGGGGAACCGAGCGGCTCGTGCTGTAGCGTATGACCGGCGTTCGGTGTTAGAGATAAGTTGGCGACTCTCTGTGCGAGTACCAAGAGAATAAAGTAGCGCAAAGGAACGAAGCTCCGAAGATCACTTGTAATTACGTCGCCAATGTCATTAGTCTTACTTTATCATATTTTTCCAAATACAATTGTTTTTATTATTACATCCTCGGGTATGTTATTTTGTGGCCTATCTCTCTCGCCCTTCGATAAATTTCCCACCCCTCTTGCGACCCACCCCTGCCGTCGCGAATTGGTTACGGGCAAAAGTAAGGAGATTTCGGAAAGAGTGGCACGCTCTCTCGTGCCTGGCGCCCAACTCCGTAGTAAAAATTACGGTCTTGGCCGACCACCCGCCTAGCTGTCGCAAAATTTGGTTACCGAGAGGAAAGAGATACTGTAAGAGGAGAACAAAGAACATGCGACGAAGTTGTGCTGTTGCTCGCGAGTACGGTTACAGTACTTTATTTTACTACCCATCCGTCATATCCTTTGCGATAGTAAAATAAAAAGAAAAAACACAGCGTATTGTGAAAACTAAGTCATAATAAAGACAAAAGGAAAAAAAGGTTGTCGTACTTGTACTTTATCGTCGCGCTCTTTCTTTTCTAACATACAAGTAACTTTGTTACCTACGCATCTATATAGTGTCTAAAGTTCTGTAGTTCTATAGGCTGCAAACATTTATTTATTTATGATCTTAAGTCTTTCATTACTTCCATAAGTGCTCCCCGCGCTCCGCTTTCCCTCGCCTACGAGTATTCCCCCCGCGCTACGCTTTCCTTCGCCAACGAATATCCCCGGCGCCCCACGCTCCACTCAGAGGACCAGAGTTAGAACCGTGTTTATTAGCTATTGACACTAAAACTATTTGTTGATATATGATCAATCAAACCGTTGGTTACCACGACAATATTAGTTTGTTGAATTTATTAACTAAACTGATCATTTAATGGTATAAAACTGTTTTGTATGATGTTTATAGATCCTTTGTAATTAGAAATAAAACATTTTATTAGACACCGGAACAAAATGAATAATATATAAGTATCTCTCACTTTCTACAGAGTGATTATGTTTGGCGTTTTTAAATTTCCTTAGCTTGGCAAAAACATATATAGATTTAGAGCAATTGAGATTACTAATCGCTCTGAAAAAATAGTTACCATGATTGATTATGGTGTGGCGAGACCCGAGAAGTCCACGAGATTAATCTCTAATCGTCTAGGCTTTATAGAGATAGACGTTGAATTTCTCTTACGAGAAGACAAGCCATCTCTGATAGCTCCGCGAAACACTCCTTGCTCTATCATAGTGGATTATTTTGTTGAAATTACTAAAAGAATACTTATTTTGTAGTAGCAACCAAATTTCACATTGTTATTTACAAAACGTAAATAGCCAAATAAATTTGTATTGTTAAATAAAAAAATGTTGTTTATCTAACAAAAAAATATTGTATTTTGTTATTTTAACAAAATAATCCAATGATAATCGGCCATTTGTGAATAATTTTTTTTTTGTTACCATTACTATGTTATTACAAGATCTTTTTTTTCATTGTAGAGTTGCCCATATATTACCTTTTCTTGATAAATATAATTTATTGAAACAATAATTAAATTTCGAAATAAAAAACCGAAAGAACATAGCGGAATAAGCATGTAAAATCGCTCCCACACCAATCAAGCTCAAATTAATGTCATTAGTTGCCATCCTTGAGAAATTAAACTTCCCCAAAAATTAGCTTTAAAATTGCATTTTTGAGGGAGTTATACAGGGGGAAAGCGAAATAAGAAAAGTGATTTTTTTCTCATAAACAACTGGACTGAATTTAATAAAAAAAATATATATTGTAGACATCGTTTAGGTAAGCCTAAGAAGAATTTTTCAAATTTTTCTGACTAAAAAAAGGTGTTAAAAATTTTCGAACACTTTATGAATTTTTTAAAATAATTTTTTGAAGTAACACTTTTATATTTTTACGAAAATATCTTTAGATTGTCTACTTTAACATATATTTTTTTCCAAATCGATTGAAAGCGTTAAAAACGGCAACCTTTCACGCAAAGCCGCGTCGACTGGGTAACCACAACGAACGGCGCGGACGATTATCTGTTTACAGGGTGCTTTTTTAACCTGAGTCCCCTAGCCTCTCACATTAACTATTTATATCTGGGTGCTTTTTTAACGTGAGTCCCCTCGCCTCTCACATTAACTGAAGAGGATCTTTTCAATCGTCTTTACTATCACTTTCAATGACTGAGACATAATTATCTTTTTGGAATATATTGCTGAATATTTCTGCCGGTTTAAGAATTTTCGATAGATACCTTGTGTTACGTCCAGACTCCACTGTTCTTTTCTTCGAACCTTCGTCATCACCATAAGGGTCATTAACAAGTAACACCAGTAGACCAACTGTATTTGTCGTAGGAAGTTTCGATAACTGCGAGCCGATTAACGTTCGCCCCTTTTTTTTATCTACTCGGGCACAGTCGTTAAGGATTATAACCGAAACAGCGATTGTCCTTAATATATGACAAGTGTGGCTCTATGACTATCGAACATCCGGCAACTGGTCGATGACGAAGAATCATCTAAGACACATATCCCAGTAT
>NW_017300256.1:46133-52266 GCF_001594075.2 Trachymyrmex cornetzi
GTTTCGAGTGGAGACATCCAACTGAGGCCACTTCGGGGTCCAATCCATCACGCGATATCCACCACCGGACCACCAATCATTGCGAAGTCTGCCTCAGGAAGCTGCTAAACAGCAGTAAGTTACTATTTTTAAATTATTTACCTCGCGAATCTATAGATCACTCTCTAACAAAACATTAACTCTCTCAGTCTCTGCACTCTCAATTTTGTTTCCATAATTCACCTATCCTTATCCTTATCCTTCCACGTTCATCGATTTCTTCGATGAACTCTATACCCCTTATTTGAAAGTTCGCTTAATACGCGAGCTTCACTCTTTTATTTCCCTTCCCCTTGTTAAGCAGAGCCTGACATTAAATTATGACAATTAATCGTAGTGAGTGATCGACAACGCGTACGCCCTTCCCGTGCAGCCAGGCGGCTACGCGGCCTATGCTTAAGAGAAGCCCGTCGCTTATTAGATCAAGCATACCGGGAATTCTGCAATAATTTAGTTAATAACGATAACTTAGATCATGATAACGCTAATTTAGTTAATGACGATAACTTAGATCATGATAACGCTAATTTAGTTAATGACGATAACTTAGATCATGATAACGCTAATTTAGTTAATGACGATAACTTAGATCATGATAACGCTAATTTAGTTAATGACGATAACTTAGATCATGATAACGCTAATTTAGTCAATAACGATAACTTAGATCACGATAATGTAACTAATAATCACGATCATCCGTCGAGAATCCTCCTCCTCGAACTCCCTCACCTGCCATTTCGGATGCCTTAACAGAACGAATCTTTTCCGACACCCCGCCTTTCACTCCAGATTCCTCTATTCAATCAGTCCCTCCATCTCCTCGTCCCGTCTCTCCCGCAGATTCTTCATCAAGCTTGGAGCTCCTCTACGAACTTCCCCCTCCTCGTCCTCGCTACCATTTTCACCATGGAAATCCCCAGTTATTAGTCTCTCTTTTTTCCCAATTTCCAATATCTACTGAACCCCTTCCTCCGAATACTTATACCATAAATTTTGTAGGTGCGGATCCCGATAACATCAGGAATGCCATAACCGGTCAATCACCCGAAGTCCTTATCCCTGTTTACCTCCCGCACTCCCCCCGTCCTTTCTTAGTCCCCGTAGCCTTCTTTTTAAATTTCTTCCCTCCTCCCTCATGCATCATAAAAGAAATATAACCAATATAACTTTAAACACACATACATACATACACACATCCGGTTAACAAAAATTATTTAAGTAATATTATGATCGAAATTAAATATAGCCAGTTAGTCAGTGTTAGTCAGTTATAAATATGTAATTTTATCTCTGGACTCTGTGAATATTTCATCTTCGAACTTATAAATTGTTGTCACATGCTATAACACTGACTGACAAGAAGCTTATACTCTGATGGTCTATAATTATAAAAAAAAAATATATATATATATGATTTAATGGAATTGTTCATTCGTTAATATTTTGCAATGGAATTTATGCAATGTTATTAAACGTAATGTAATAGAGTCCTGACTATTTCCTAATTTAAATAGTAAAGTGTAACTTAATTTTAAGTATTAATAATCCTAATGTATTTTAATTATAATAATAACAATAAAAGTAGAATGTATCGAACGTAATGATCCACAATTCGCATTTATTTTAAGATTATAAGACTTCGTATCTACTCCCACTCCGCGTCAGAGATCGCATATGGTCCGGTCCCGAGTTATAAGGATTAAGTTCCTTGACTCTAAAGTCGGACCGACGATCGCACTGGTCAATGGAAACAGGTGTCATATCGTCCCTTCGGGACGTTGACCCATATTTCAGAGTAATAAACTGTGCGTTCGATCCGTTTCTCCATCCTTTTCCTGCGGATGCATGCGAGACATAGCGTCTGCTCTAACGTCCTTCCATGCTTCTCCCTTCTTATCCTTTTCTTTCCCTAAACCTTCTCATCCACATTATCGGAGCTTGGACGTAACACTTGCGTGAGATAAGTAATATATTATTGCAGCAATATGTGAACAGCAACCAACAATTCGTCTGCCATTAGCACACTCACATGCATAATGAGTCACACCGGAAACATCGATACTGTTTGGTTTATACCTCAAAAAACATCTGTATGATGACGGTTGATTGCGATATATTACAGCCTGATTGATTAGAATGAATGACATTTTTAATAGTTCGATATCATTTTTCCGTTTTATAAAAGAGTCTGACTTATACATAAATTCAACGCTGCTTTCTATTAATCTTGATTACAGACATCCGTTTAACCACTGATATTATATAAGAGCGTAGTAATTAACATGTTTATTTCGTTTGAATTCATTGTTTTTGATATTTTGATCATAGTGAATTATTGTTCTTAACATTTAAAATCATATTAGCGATGACAATTATTTTATACCGTTCGAATTCGACATTATAAGTTTGTTAACAGTGAAAATGACCTGATGTGAGTTGAAACGTCTGTTAGAATAAGCCTTTGTTTGTTTTTAATTATTTAGCATTATGACTTCGGTTAGCTCGTAACCCTATTTTTATTTTTAAAAATAAATCGAAAATGTGAAGGGCACATAAGAGTCAAAACGTAATTAAGCTTATATAAAAAATCTATAGATAATATAATATAATTGTATAAAAATTCTATAAAAACGCATTACATGTTTCGGCTTCCTCATTGAGACATTTTCATATGCTAGTTATCAATGTGCAGTCAATATATTAAGCTTATGGCACATGATGCTTGTTTTCTTGCTGGTTTAGCTGATAGGTTTCACACATGTTAATTAACTTGCGAGTTAGCTTGATGTTTGTATATTCTATTGTATATTCTATTGCTTTGTATATATTCTATTGTATAATTTTTTTTTCTTTTTTTATTTCCATTCTCTAACTGGTGTTAAAAGGAGAGCAACCGCAGCTAACCTTCGCCTTCTAATAACTTTCATTTTTCCTTTTATTCTTATTTTTTTATGTGTTTATTAATATTACTACATATACGTAAAGCATATGTTAAATATTATCTTTTTCTTAATAACACCTTATGTGTATATCCTAACCTAAATTCTTTACCTACCTAGCAGTAAATTTCGTAAGAAAAATAGCATCGGATCTATCATAGAAAACTAGTATGTTAGCACGCATATAGTAGCATGCAGTATGCCATGTTTCTAGCAGCGTAGCCAGCACAGTTATTAGCATAATGCCTCGCATGCGATCTAGCAGAAAAACAAGCATTGTGTGACGCCGGCTTTAAAGCTTAAACACAATAGGCACAGGCAATAGGCACAGGCAACAGGGAATAATGAACCGTCCAATCAGAGCTCTGGGATATAATATTAAACTTACACGCCAGAGCTCTGATTGGACGGCTCGTCATTCCCTGTTGCCTGTGCCTATTGCCTGTGCGTATTGTGTTCAAGCCTTTACTTTAGATAAGGATTGACATGATGAGATAGACAATGGTGTTTCAAGGTTATTGACCACAAACGGATGGAAATTCCACAAAGAACGGAGAAGATTAACTCGCATACGATTTAAAGGCCGAATGTTTGGAAATTCTCTTTGTTCTAGAGAAGAAATTGATGTTAAAATTGTTTAACGCGAGCAATAATTTTATCCACGCGAAACACTTACCCCTCAGTCGCCAACTTCATTTCTTATATTCTTAACTTTGTCAGAAAAATTAGAACATCGATGATGATGTGAGAAAATAAATTCTAGTCAGAAAGTTTTCGTAAATTATTACATATTACCAAATATAAATTATACATATGTGTCAAAAAATGAAATTTGAACTTAAAACTGTGTAACCAATACGGCGGTCAGATACTTTCTGAGGGGAAATTAAACAGATTGACAATAACTAATTGTAAGATAAAAATGTCAAATTTTTTTTATGACAGAAATATAGACTTTGTATAGATCCTCTGTGTCGGTTTGTAAATTGAGACTGTTACTTTGCTATTTAATATTTATCATCTCAGATATTAAACGCTTATAATAGCATGGTTCTTCGTCTAAAATTTGGGTATTGTTACAATTAAAATCGTGGTTTAATTGCAATCTATGACCTCTGCTACACGGCACGCTTAATCGAGTTTAATAACATCCGTAGTTATGAAATTGGTCAATCATAGCTTTTCGTCGGGAGAATGGAATGATTGTGATTGGCCAGTTTTATAACTACGGATGTTATTAAACTCGATTAAGGGTGCGTGTAAATGTAGTCTATGATCGGTAATTACAGAACAAGCAGACGTATTCCATCGAATATGGTTGAGATGTTCAGCAATCCTAGTTTTGAGCTGTCTGCCCGTCTGTCCAATAGGGAAAAAAATGTTTGAAGAAACGTTTTTTTAAACATTTTTGAAAACGTTAAAAAAATGTTTAAAGATAACGATTAAGATAACGAAAAAAGTTCCCCTTTTTTTATTAAAAAAACGTTAATTCAAATGTTAAAACAAACGTTTGTTTAATACTAAAAAGACATTTTTTTATATTTCAAGGAAATGTTTTTTTAATGTTAAAAAAAACGCTTTTTTATGATTTGACAAAAATGTCTTTGTAATGATGATAGTAACGTTTAAAATAACAAGAAAAGTCCCCTTTTTTTTTTATTAAAAAAACGTTTATTTAAACGTTTAAGGAAAGGGTTTTTTTAATGTTAAAGAGACGTATTCTAATGTTAAAATTGTATGAATAAAATAATAAAAAATGTTGTTCAACGCAAAAATCTTTTTTTTTAATTTATTATTTTTTATCGACAGTACCTATAACCTTAGATAACAAATTTTATTAATTAATTGTAATTTTTAATTATATTTTTATCTTTTTTACTTACCGGGTTTTGAACTTGAGATCTCAGGGTTATAAGTCTCATACCTTATTCCTTACGCTACTTATAATTGTCGATGAACACAGTACTCATTGTCCATAAATAATATACTTAACGCAATTATATTGGGTTAACTACTCTTTCGTGTTATTTTTTTATTCCGACCCGGTTTTTATTAATTTAAATTTTAGAAAAGAATAAAATTTTTTAAACATTTATATTAAACGTAAGATAAACGTTAAATAAACGTTTTTTTAATTATATTTTAAATAAATAAAGTAAAACAAACATTTAATAAACGTCAAACAAACGTTTAAAAAAATATTCTTTCGAAACATTATTTCAAATGAAAACTTAATGTAAAACAAACTTTTAATAAACGTTAAATAAACGTTAAAAAAATTTATTTTGAAAACAAATCATGAAATGTAAAATTCATTACAAATAAATTTAAAAAACATTCAATATACATTAAATATATGTTATCCTGAAAACGAATCGTGAAATATAAAATTAATGAAAAATAAATGTTTAAAATAACGTTTAAAAAACATTTTCTCTCCATTGGGGCATGATGGTCCAACATGAAATAAACGGTTAGAAAATGTTTCTTCAAGCCATTATTATTTTAAATGAATAATTGATGTAAAATGAACGTCTAATTAACGTTAAATAAACATTTAAAAAATGTTTTTTTCATCGTTACTTGAAGTCAAAAATTAATGTAAAACAAGCATTTTATAAACGTTAAATAAACGGTAAATGTTTAAAAAATGTTTTTTGGACAGTTATTTCAAACGAAAAATTAATGTACAGCAATTTAACATTTATTAAATGTTTGCATTTAATAAATGTTAAATAAATGTTTAAAAAATATTTCTTCCAAACATCATTTCAAATAAATAATTGATGTAAAATGAATGTTTAATTTACGTTAAATAAACATTTAAAAAATTTCTCCAGAACATTATTATAAACAAAAAATCAACGTTAAATTAACATTTAAGAAACATTAAATAAATATTTAATAAATATTCCTTCCAAACATTACGTTAAACGGAAAATTAATGTAAAACAAACATTTATTTAATATTAAATGTTTAAAAAACGTATCTTTGAAACATTATTTCAAAAACGAACAATTAATATTTAATAAACCTTAAATAAACGTTTAAAAAATTTTATTTTGGAAATAAATTATAAAACTGTAACGTCCGCCGAAATTTGCGCGCAGGCGAACGTCACTCTTAACGACGCCAGACGCGTTGCCGTGGC
>NW_017300256.1:52621-54215 GCF_001594075.2 Trachymyrmex cornetzi
TAAAATCTAATAAAATCTTATTAAATCGAAAGTTCTAGAACAATTCAAACGGTTCCGGTAACTGTTGACAGGTCAACCCCCTTTCCCGCTCAGCACCACCACTTCTAACGATATAAAAGAGCACGCCAAAGACGGAAAATCGCTTAGTTTCGACTTAGTTTTCGGCTTAGTTTTCGGCTTAGTTTCGGCTTAGTTCCGACTTCGTACCGATTATTATAGTTCAGCTTAATATCGCTCAGTTCGACTAGTGTTAGTTGCGCCTTCAGTCGGCTGTAGACACCAAGTGCCGTGATAGAGTTTGTTATCCGAGCGTCAAGACGGGAGTCCTCCCACGCCTGCAGGGTCCTCGTCTACCTAACTTCACCATATTACAAGGATAGCCGAACAATATCTCGACGAAAAGTGAGTTGCATGTGGCACTCCGGTTAGACGCACTTTTCTCCATTCGTATAAACATTAAATTTCTAACTATCGGGTGCGAACCAGTAAAATCTCAGTCATTATATTCAATATCTTGTATATATCTCTTTAGCAGAAATCCAAACGGAATAAAACGTTTAAAATCTATTTTCTTTTATCTTTGTTTTTCTTTATCTTCTTCTTTCACTCTCCTTTTCTCTCGGGCGTAATTAACGCTATTCGGAGCGCCTGTAACGTCTGTGCCGTCCAATTACTGTTGCAATCTAGTGAATCTGGAGTGGGAAGCCTCGCGCGTTGTGGCGCATGAAAACCGCGCCAGGCTCCCTATCCTCCGGGGCGACAGTCACCTGTAACCAGGCCTAGGAAGCCCCTCTCAGGGCTGCCGAGGCATTCCTCTTAACTCTCATTCCTTGAAATCCATTCTAGGAAGCCCCTCTCAGGGCCTCCAGAGCGTCCTAGCCTTGCCCTCCAGTCGCTCAAGACAGAGCCCTGGCCGGCCTTCCGAGCGGAGAGCAAGAGCCCCCTTCAGAGCCCCCTACCGCTCATCCTACTCCGAACCAACTGTCGCTGTAAAAATTAAGATTTCTACGTGATTATTTTGTGATAGTCAACCTCCCTCCTTAACTCCGGTAACCGTGATTACCGCCCTTGCCGCTCGGGGCGAGAATCACGCCGAGCCGTCGTTGGACGGACCCACGCCGCGTCCGAGGGGCATCCGCACTCGCGCGCCCCGGACGTGACAAAACGTACAATTAATTACAAATAATCATTCAAAAAATATTAAATTAACGTTAAATAATTGTAATTTTGAAAACAAATCGTGAAATGTGAAATTAATGAATAATAAACGTTTAAAAAATGTTTAAAAACATTTTCCCCCCATTGATTGGGTAGGATGTACCTACTACAATTGTTGCACTTGATTTTATAAACAACATTGTTTTTATTTAAGCGCGGACATGGATCTTTTTCAGGGAATGGAAGTAACTCGTTACTTGTAACGAAGTTACAGTTACAAGTTACTTTTTTGGTAACTTTACTAGTAACTGCGTTACTTTTTTTCTTTGGTAACTGTAACGGTAACGAAGTTACATTTTTTTGGTAACGGTAACGAATTTTACAGTTACGTTTATCGTTACTTTGCACATGATTGGACACGATACGACACAAGCCA
>NW_017300256.1:54690-57516 GCF_001594075.2 Trachymyrmex cornetzi
AAAATCGATAACTAGTAACGGTAACTTGTTACTTTTCCTATTCGGTAACGAGTAACTGTAACTTGTTACTTTTAAAAAGTAACTTTCCATTCCCTGATCTTTTTGTACCTTTATGTATTTATTTAGTTTGTTAGAACTATAAAATAAGACTTTTGCATCTTTTTTATTGAGCTGTTTAAATTTTTCTGTCATTTTTGAAATGAATGGAACCAGGAACCAAAATGCATTACTTCTTTCATCGCTTTTTTTATTCGTGTCGCTATTCTGTGACGAAGCTTTCTCTCTCTGAATGCTCTTAATTCTGTTTCTGATTGTGACAAATATAAATTTAAATAATAAGTTTTCGTCAATTTTTTGGAGACTGTCAACTAATGATAAATATGTTAAAACAAGAATTCTCTTTAATCAAAATAATAAAAATAACCTAACTAAGGGCTAATAAGAGTTAGCGCGAACGGAGGTGCGCAATTAGTCTCGCAAATAATTTTGTTAGTCCATTTGATGTGATGACCTCATCTTTATTTGAAATCTTGAAATCTTGTACGTTTCGATTCTTTTTTGAATCCTCATAAGCAAACTTCTTAGATAAAATTAGATTTCATGATCATTCAATGTGGAGTCACTCGCAGGTTGCCAAAGCTGAAGTGTTATCTGTTTAAATTCATAATATAAATAAGATAATGACAATGAACAACCATGTGATTTAAACGAGTAACTCACCTATTCGATCGCCAAATCTCAACATGAAACTTTGGATAATGCTTCTATATTCGCTACTAATCGCATTTTTATAAAATTTGTTTGACTCCGTCCAATACACCACGGAGCAGCGAATGTGTCTGACATGATTTTGTTCATAAAGGTCGGCACAACGGTAACAGTAAATCAAAATAAAAATAATTTATCTAGAACGTATATTCTTATTTCAACGCAAAATTATAACCTAAATAACTTAACCTATTTAACATATATAATGTTGTGTCATAGATGTACAAAATAAATGACCAGAAAATTAAGTTAAATAGAAACTCAAACCAAAGTTAAGAATCAAGATCGTAAATTTAAAATATATATATCACAAGCCGAACTGCCCATTCAGGATTATTGTCTCGTCAAAATAAATAGTCCACCATACAAATTGGCTTCTTTCTTACACAACATTTTACGTGAAAATATTCCTAAGGCTGAAAATCACATAAAAATAGTTTTCAATTAGATGACAGTCTCCAAAAAATTGAAATTGACGAAAACTTTAAATTAATATTGTTGGATGTAGTATCAGGTTAGTAGTATCCTCTTTACGAATATACCAATAGATATGGTTATTGATTATGTTAATAAAATTTGGAGTTTTATATAAAAAAAGTGACTTACCTGCAACTTCTGGTGGCAGTTCCATTTGTTTTGGATTCTACTTATTTCATATTTAATAACACCATATATAAGCAAAATTTCTATACAACAGTGGGCTCACCGCTGTCACCCATCATCGTTGATATAGTGATGCAAAAATTAGAAAGAATAGCTATGACATCCTTCAGCATTCAGATTCCACTTTATTATCGGTATGTTAACGATCTGTGTGCGGCAGTACCATCTCAAGAAGTTGATTCTTTCCTTGAGTGCTTTAATTCTGTTCATCTGCGTCTCCAATTTACTTTAGAAGTTGGAGAGGATTCATTAAATATTTTTAACGTAAAAATGAGGATTCGGAATAGTCAATTAGTCTTTAATTAGTATCAAGAACCCACCTTCTCAGGTAAATTCATAAATTTTTACTCAAATCATCGTATCTCTCAGAAGAGAGGCATTATTTTCAATTTAGTAGATAGAGCCATATTACTATTTGATACTCAATATCATTATGATAATTTAATGTTGGTCATTAACATGTTGGACGACTATCCTCTTAAATTTATATTTGACACAATTAGAAACAGAATTAAGAAATGAAAAAACTTGAAAAACTAAACTATTATTTATTAATTCGATATTATATTTGTTTTATAGTTACGTTATTTATATTATAAATTATTAATTTGTTAAATATTTGATAATAATTGGCAATATTGAATTTGTCAATAATTAACATAAATAAAGTTTTTATGTTAATTACAGGCTGTTTGTGATCATACAAGGTATTTTACACACATCTATGTCGGAAATGTGGGTTCTGTTCACGATTCTCGTGTTTTTTCCGTTTATCATCTCTACAAGAATATATTAATAATCCAATGAAATTTCCTAATAATAAACATTTAATTTGAGATGCAGCTTATGCATTACATAAACATTTATTAGTTCCTTGTCCTGATAACGCCCATCTTACACAATATCAGAAAAACTATAATTTGTATCATTCTTCAACTAGAATGGTAATTGAAAGAGCGTTTGCTCTTTTAAAAGGCGGTTGGCGAAGTCTATTACATTATGTTCTGGCAGTAAATTGTGTAGATTTCGTACTTTATCATATATTAGCATGTTTCGTACTGCACAATATTTGTTTGCTGCAAAAAGATGAATTGGAAAACATGCAAGACATTCAAACAGAAGTCGAAGAAGCAGAATTATTTATAGACGAAATTGTTGAGTATAATGATCGGAATGTTGTAATAGCTAAAAGAAATAATATTTGTGCAAATTTACTTATGAGAAACATATAATAAATGACTTAAATACAGCATATGTAATATGTTCATGTACAAATATTGTACAGAATGCAACATACTAATATACAGGGTGGACCATCTGAAGTGATCCAGTCAAATATCTCGAAAACTAGTAGGGATAGAGAAAAATGTTTCGTATGAAAAGTTTAGGGTTACA
>NW_017300256.1:58483-65674 GCF_001594075.2 Trachymyrmex cornetzi
TGTAACCCTAAACTTTTCATACGAAACATTTTTCTCTATCCCTACTAGTTTTCGAGATATTTGACTGGATCACTTCAGATGGTCCACCCTGTATACTAATATTATGTATTAATTTATATATTATTTTATAATATAAAACATTTTATAACATACATTACTTATATATATTCATGTTACATCGCTATTTATATTACTTTATGTTTTATATTAAAATAAAAAGAAACTTTTTTGTATTGATAAAATATAAGTATTTTTTAGTTTAATATCACATTGACTTATATATATTATCATATATTCTGATATATATTAAAAAAGACAAAACTGTAGTGCTAATAACATAAAAAATATATCTCTTTAAGAAAAAATAAAAATATTTTCTTTTCATGAAAATAAAACATTTTTCTTTCCTAAATAATCATTTGCATCACAGTTCTTTTTTTTAGAATTAGCAACAACTTAAATTGTAATAAAGAATAATTGTCTTCCTTTATATTAAATAATCAGTCTTCGAAAAAAAATCAATCGTCCTAGAATTATTGACCTGTATCACATATTATTTCTGAAGAACTTTGCTTAAAATATCAAGTAGTTTGTCATGCCATAGCTTCCTCATGTATCTTTTTACGTATATTTGTATTTTCTTTGAACATTTTCTCCAATGCAGAACGTCTTTTCCCTATAATTAATAAAATATATGTTGTAATAAATGACATAATGCATGTATAACAGTAGGTCTGTTTTATTTTCCAGAACTTCTGAACTAGTGCATACCAGTGTAACAAACAATTTAAAAAAAAATACACACACACACACACACCACACACAGAGACATGATACTTATGTTTCATAGGTAATTTAGTTTTTGTTGATAGGATATTATTTTCGTTAGCATATTCTTCTTTAGAAGATATTGGAATTGTTTTGCCAGAATCTAATGTTGAAATTGGAGTTATCCATGGTCTTTTGTTGAATATTTCATCCGTAATCTGTAATATTAAATGTATATTTAGATAAGCACTATTATTTTAGATAAAACTGAAAATGAACAAAATAACAATATTTATTATTTAAAAAAGTAACAATTACAGCAATATATTAGAACATCTTGATAGTTCTAAAAAATTTTAAATATAAAATTATAAAAATGTTTCTTATAAAATATATTTTGCTATTTACATTAAAATATTGCCATGCCGAGTGCTATTACCGCTCTTCGCATTGTGATCCTTGACACTTTTGTATATGTTCTTTAACACAGCCATTTTGCTCTTGCATTGTATACGAGTAACATGATAGTCTTTTTCAATTATTTGACAAGAAACCATATTCCAAAACTTTTTTTCTAACATTTTACCAGATGTCATTTTATCTTCATATTCTTTATAAATTGTAAGAAGCAACAGAATTGCTTCATGAGGCCAACAAAAGCTATCTGTAAATAATGTACTTATCTTTAGATTTATTTTGTTCACATATTAATAAGTTTCCATTAAAAATATAGCAATAATATATTATACCTTTTTCTCCAAAGTCAGGGAGTTGCTGCGTTTTATTGTCAGTAGAAGTATGTATATTATCATCACAAGAAAATGTAGCTTCTGTAAATGTATATATATACATATTATATATATATTATATTTATATATACATCGCATAAGCATAATACATTATTGTCATTATAAAAATACATGTATATATGTATATATTTTATAGACAATAGTTGCTTTCCATTTACACACAAGTGAAACTGAGTCTGAAGTGAGAATTATTTGAATTTTGGTACAAATGGAAAGCAACTAATAATGTATTATGCTTATGGGATTAAGATTGTTCATAATTATTATTTTTAATAGCAATAAACATGAGATGTGTAAGAGTTATCATTACCTAGTTCATGAACTGTCTGAGCTGGTTCGTTAACTGTTTCAGGTTGATTAGCTAATTTTTTTTGCAAAAAACGCGTTGCGAATAACATATCTATTTGGGGAAGAGATCTATTAGAATTCTCCTCATTTCATAAAATTCCAAAACTATACACAAAATAGTTCTAGATATAGGTTATATATTTTTACCTATATTAGCTTTCGTGAATTCCTCCGCTGATACTTCTAAGGCTGCGGTCCACTTGCTTCTTTCAAATGCTCTTAACGTTACGCTCCAAACGCTACGCTCCGATTGGTCCATTACTATTTCGAATGCTACAATTGCTACGTGAACGCTCCAGCCAACCCACCTCCCGAGGTGAGGCAGTTGAAGCGAAGTGGGAGCAAAAACGATGACGTATTGATGACGTAATCAGAGTTGCTGGCAGCGTTCCGAAGCATCAAATGGACCAGTCATATCAGTGCTACAAATGCTCTGTAGCGTTTGAAGCGCTAAGTGGACCGCAGCCTAAAATGTAAGTATTCCCCCAACGGTCGTCATATAATGTTAGATCGGGCATTTTTGATGTTTTTCAATACTTTATAGGTTACACGATCCACGATCACACAATCGATTTGCAGTAGATAGTTCTTACCTAACCAAATAATCATACACATTTCCCGCGTTTTGCGAGGATTCAAAAAACGCTTCAGCCGTACCGTACTACCTCTTCGGCTGTAGCATTGGAAGCGAAATAGAGGGGAAATCTGTGACGTTTCCATGACACACACACACACGTAATTGATGCTATTGAAGTGTTTCGAAATGCTTAAATGACCGTACCTGAAATGCTTCGAAGCATTCGTAGTGGCAACTCGACCGCACCCTTACCAGGTATGTAAATATGACACCGGAATTTTTTAATATAGAAAATACACGTTTATCGCATGAAAATGATAAAAAATATTTTATTCGAAGTATTGCCCATCGCTAGTTATACATTTTTTCCACCTGTCTGACAATTTGTGGATGCCACGTCAAAAAATTTGTTGCTCTTTCGAGCCAAACCAGTCATCTAGCCATTTTCGTACATCTTTGTAAGAAGTGAATCGCTGCTGAGCAAGTGCGTGTCCCATCGATGCAAATAAGTAGTAATCGGACGGAGCCAAGTCTGGTGAGTAAGCCGCATGCGAAAGTATTTCCCAACCAAATGCCTCAATCGTTTCCTTAACCAGTTTTGCTGTGTATGATGGTGCATTATCATGAAGCAAAATCACTTTGTGCTGCCTTTTTTGATATACCGGTCGTTTTTCACGCAACGCTTGATTCAAATTGATCATTTGTTATCAGTAGCGTTCAGTATTAACGGTTTCGCCAGGTTTTAGCAGCTCATAATAGATTACACCTTTCTGATCCCACCAAACACAGAGCATTGTCTTCCGTCCATAGCGATTTGGCCTTGCAGTCGATGTCGATGGTTCGCCTGGAGTTACCCGTGAGCTTTTACGCTTAGGATTCTCAAAATATATCCACTTTTCATCGCCAGTCACAATTCGATGGAGGAATGACTTTCTTTTATACCTGGCGAGCAGCATTTCGCAAGTGGTTTTTCGGTTTTCCTGCTGCCTTTCATTCATATGGAACCCATTTTCCCATCTTCTGGATCTTTCCCACGATTTCAAACGTATGGAGACGGCTTCTCGTGTCACATTCAATTGATTCGCGAGTTGTTTGTTGAGTTTGAGCGTCATCCTCATCCAACAATGCTTGCAATTCGCTGTCTTCAAACTTTTTCGGTGGTTTTCCACGTTCTTCGTTTCTCACGTCAAAATCGCCACTTTTGAATTTTTTAAACCACTGTGATTTACCAAGAGCATGCTCACCGTAAGCTTCGACAAGCATTCGATGCGATTCTGCAGCAGTTTTCTTCAAATGGTAACAGAAAATCAATGCTGTCTGCAAATCGTAGTTTCCAGGCACAAATTTCGACATGTTCAACGCTATTACAAACTATACTGTTGTATGAAACTTGTATTGTTGTGAGTTGAAAATCTTTATCAGATGTCAGAACAAGGAAATGATGTCAATGACGCGGTCTGACGGCAACTACATTGACAGCTATGGCCATCTGTTGGTAAATTCCGGTTTCATATTTACATACCTGGTAAACGTTTAGTTCAAGTGTTGAGCATGCTGAACGCAGAAATTTTATAAAAAAAAAGGTACAAAATTTTTCATTGAGAAGTCTCATCATACTGCGCATTTTATCCTATTTGATGTGGTTTTTAAATGCGAGAAATTGAATTTTATTGTATCCCTCTGGTAGCGATGTTATGCACTGCTTGAAAATTGGATATGTAGAAGAATGTTTCTTAAACGGGGGAAAAATGCTTGTGTTATGGAGTTGAGAAAAGCGTTTGATAAATGTTTGAAAAGTCTGACAGTGAATTCTCTGCACGAAGGTGCATCAGCGTTTACTGAGCGCCCTCTGAAAAGCGTTGCTTTAACATTACAGAACTTTCATGAAACGATATATACTGTATTTTATAAGCGTTCTGAAAGTGTTTAAACCCAGTAGTGTTCTGTAACCGTTCTTATAAAATTTGAAAGCGCAAAAATTCTCAAAAAATCGTCATTGAACGGTTGTAAACGCGATATAAAGTTTCTTATTTTCCTCAGGTATCGGTGCTATACCCAATAAACGAGAATAGATTAAAATGGATTAAAATTTTTTTAATGCCTACTTTCACTGGTAGAAATTTCATGCATTTTTTGAGCAGTTACTGAACAGTTATACCAACTTTTGTCTAGTAACTGAGAAAGAAAACTACTTAGGATCCCAATCAAGATGTAGCGCTATGCTTGCAGTTACTGTATACAAAAGTTGCGTAAAATCTGAATCCAGTTACTGAATAGAAACACAACAAATAATGGATATTAAATTGATTTATAAGCAAGCCAACTGCTCATGAAATGGACAGTTTTGCCTTAGTAATATTTCATATTTTGTAAATGCTTGCTGATTGTAAAATTTTAAGGTTATGGGAGTCACAGTGCAGGAAATCTTTTGTGCATAATATATTTTGTACTAAAAAAAGCATAATATATGTTATATACCAAAGATTTTCTACACTATGACTCTTATAACCTTAAAATTTACTCTTACATTCGGATTGCATAAATTATGAAAACTTTTACATCTTCTTTCAACAAATTTTAAATAAGATTTAAAGACTAACACCTCAATAAAATTTAACAACATCCAATTTCACAAATCTTTTTTTGCAACGATTGCACGCATGATCTAATAATAAATTTTCTACTAAACAGGTTTTACAGTAAGAGTAAAATTTAAGTCATCAAATAATTCTCTCAGCGGTTTATTTCTCGGTTTAATACTTTTAACTTTTAAATATGCACATCATATATGAGGCGTGCATTATCAACTGAATTACTATATTACAAGATCTTGGAAAAAATCAGCCCAAATGTTGTATAGTAAACTTAATAAAACTTTACTCAGTTTTTGTCCAGTTTGTATTCATTATTTTAACTCATAATTTAATTTATTAATATTAGACAATAACTGGGCAGTATTTACGCAAATTATACAAATTTTTACCAGGAAAACTGCTTCAATCACTGAATAAAGTTCTATCAAGTTTTTGTCCATTTCCTACTCAGCAGTGGCACAATTAATGAGAATACAGTAATATTAGATAGTAACTGGATACATATCTAGGAAAACTACATACATTTCTGCCAGAGTTAAATCTATGAAAATGGATTGAAGTGGATTAGATCCGAGCTGACACTAGTTTTAAAAAAAAACATTCATATAATATTTAAGAGTTACAACAAATTTTATTCCTAAGACCTATAATTATATTAGGTATGGGAATAAGTTTCCGCCCATTGTAGAAAGATGTCGTTAGTAGCATTGCTTGTGTGTTTGATAGAACAGCAACACATGTGTTTGAAAAGTTTGTGTTCAAACTTTTGAGCTCAATAGTTGGCATTCGTTCAAAGCGTAAAAAAGAGTAACTTTTTTTGAGTTGAAGATGTCGGAATTTATTCCAAAAAAGTAACATTTGCGGGAAGTTTTACTCCATTATTTTATATGGGATCAGAGAGGTGTTATATATTATGAGCTGCTCGAACCGTCCGAAACCATCACTGGCGATAGTTATCGACTACAACTGATACGTTTAAACCAAGCTTTGAAAGAAAAACGACCGGAATGAGACAATAGGCACAACCAGCTGTTACATGATAATGCTAGGCCACACGTTGCAAAACCGGTCAAGAAATACTTGGAAGGAGTAAAGTAGGAAATTCTGCCCCACCCGCCGTATTCATCGGACATTGCTCCTTCAGATTTCCATTTGTTCCGATCCATGCAGTCGGCCCTTTCTGGAGAACGATTCAATTCTTATGAAAATATCAAAAAATGGTTTGATGAATGGATCGCTTCAAAAGAACTAGATTTTTTCATTCGAGGAATCCGTTTATTACCAAAAAGTTGGAGAAAGTTTTCGCTTCCGAAGGAGCATACTTTGAATAAACTCACTTATATAGATTTGTCTAAATAAACACATCTTTTTCTTTTCAAAAAGGACAGAAACTTATTCCCATACCCAGTACCTGAAATTAACTACTTCAAATTGGTATTAAAAAACGTATCCTAGTGGGATTCGAACCTGGAACTTCTGGATTATGAATCTTCTACGTTACCCGCTACATCACTTCTTCTATTGGTAAATGTGTTATTCATTCTCTACTTCAATGACAATCATTTAAACCAGTGAACGAATATAGATATAATAAAAATATCATTATTTAACAGATATAATAAAATATAAACAATAGTAATTTACATTACTATGAGACATTGGGTAAGTCTCAGATAATCTAATCTCGCTTGGCCGATGTCGTGCGTCGTGATCAATTTACAATAGGCTGTGTTCCACTTGATTTGCGAGTGTTCATATTGTTACGTCCGAGGTTCCGCATGCATGGAACCTGAGGGGGTGAACGTAACGCGAACCGAAACGCCGTATCGTCAGTCCCAGCTCCGGACCGCAAGGGAGCTAAGGGGAGGGACCGACTCAACGAGAAGCACTTCGCTTCGCCCTTTGGCCACTTGGTAGAGCCAGGGGTTCGAGGGAGGACGAAGCGGAAGCCTCTCTCTAGATCGACACTCCGCTGAGTGCCGCTCGAGGCAAACGCACAAGCTAAAGGCCGGGAACTAGGTCAGTGTGCCTTAAGGGCACGCTTCTATCCTAGTAGGGGCCAGTGCGTTCGATGCCCTTATTTTCGGCCTTGGAA
>NW_017300256.1:66112-66405 GCF_001594075.2 Trachymyrmex cornetzi
AATAGGCCCGGAGATTAGCTACGGAAGTGATGAAATGGGAATATGGTGGTTGATGAGACGAAAGGAGGGAGAGTTGATTGACAGGAACGTCTAAAGGAGGAAGATAGATGTCGGAGACGGGGGAAGGATTCTGGTATAGTGACTGGAAATCGGGTGTTGCAGAAGGTTCATCAGGAAGAGGGGAAAGGTTCGATACTGGCGAGTACGAGGTAGCTATTGGAGGGGAAGGAGGAGGAACAGAAAAGATTGGTTGTGAATATTCTATCACGGTGTCATTTTCGACCGGTGATGCT
>NW_017300256.1:67641-69027 GCF_001594075.2 Trachymyrmex cornetzi
TCTGGCATTAATGTAGATACTGTCTTTTTACTTTAAATTTTCTCATGGGAAAAGATTTTTATTACTTTTCTTAGAAGTCCTAGGGGTTGATAACCCTTAGGTCTCCGTGAGAAAAAGAAAAGAGGCAGCGTGAGTCCGCTGGACGTAACAATATCGATCATTCATTTTATTTCAAATTCTTGATAAGGAGAGAATTCTCAATAAAAGGTTAAACTCAGAAATGCTGCATATTCACATGCAAAAAAATGGTCTTAATTTGAAAATGGACACAGAGTGTTTACATTATTCGTATGCCTCCTTATTGGATAATTTTAAACAGCATTGAGAATGTGACTTATTTCTTGAGTTGCCTTTCTTACTTCTATTTATTTTCATTGTATTAAAAATGTCCTTACCATTTTAACGTTTCTATTTTAAACGACAAGACATACCTTTATGAATTTACTGGTTACACATCTAAGTGTGAATTATTGCATAGTATAAAATATGTGAAGTAATCAATTTTGAGCTTTGATGTTTTTCGTTTGGGGTAAGTCACTTGAGATTAATCAGTTGTACGTTAAAATTCTTTTATATATTGAGATTCTTTTTATAGTATAGTATGCAGAGTGCAACAAATTTGGTAATTTGTGGTGACTGACTCTCAACGGAGATGTTATTTTCTTGTTTAATTTCTGCGCTGATGAAGACTCCAAAGTGAGTTGAGACGTTCGATACTATATAACCTCATGACATTAAAGAAGGAGGACTAATAACATCTTTAGTACATTTACAATTTCTACTTTTCGCCTGGACAACAGCGGTTGAATCTCATTAGCCCGAATTGTGAGACCGTTTTTTATACATGAAGATTGAGAGTTCGATCCATATATTCTTACTTTATTAGGATATTTATTGTTGATATTATAATTTTCAATAATTTAAGTAGCATTTATGGTCTACTTTTAAATAAAAACTTTTTTTATTCAATTAGATTGAAAAACTGCATTTTATATTCAGAATATTGAATTGAGCTGCAGTATTCACGTTGCACAAAAATGTCTGATATTATTTTTAAATTTATTTTATTTTATTATTTTAAATTTAATTTAATTTATTATTTTAAATTTTATTTTATTTTAAATTTATTTTATTATTTTTAAATTTAACTAAATTAAAACAATTGTACTTCCTATTTACAATTCTGAAGTAAGTAGACAATAAAAACGGTTGAGCATATGCCACACACTAGATCTTGTTAGAGAAATATCAAATATATTCGTATATCGAATTAAAAGAATTACAATAATTATATCAGTTACAATTAATCAAAATATAAACGTTTCGGCCCTGAATGTGGCCATCTTCAGTATAAATAAACACAATATATAAAATTATAAAAATATA
>NW_017300256.1:70979-71652 GCF_001594075.2 Trachymyrmex cornetzi
ATAGTAAAGAACTTGTTATTAATTTTATCAACATTATTAACTGTCGAGCCAACTCTAATTGTGTTATTATGATCATTCCATCTTTTGAAATTCCTTGACAGTCTATTTTTTATTTCTGAGAAGATGAGCTTCAAAGGATATCCATTGTTAATAAGAATTTTAATAATAAACTCAAAATTAGTTTGATGATATATCGGGTGGGACAAAGACAATACTCTATCAATTAAGCCCACAATTGTGCCCACTTTCTGGCATAAAGGATGTCTAGAAAAAAAGTTTAAATACCGGCCCGAAAAAGTTGGTTTATGATACCAATTGTGGATAAGAGAGTTACCCTTTTTAATTAAGCACACATCAAGAAAATTCAAACTGTCTCCCCCTATTTCTGTTGTAAATTTTAACCTAGAATGAATCGAATTAAAACTGTCAACCAACATATCGATCTGTGACTCATCATATGATAACGCTATATCATCCACGTATCGAACATAAAACGATGGTGAGACTGACAGGCCCTGTAAAGCTCTCGTCTCGAGATCCTGCATAACTATGTCCGACACTATGGGTATCTTAAAAGAAACTAAGTTAAGAAAGAGATTGAATAATAGGTAGATAGATGTTAGGTAATTTTTCTGTATCATTCTGATTGTTAATACCATTTCCCTGCTTTTTG
>NW_017300256.1:72605-77819 GCF_001594075.2 Trachymyrmex cornetzi
GATTCAACGTCAAATGAAACTAATTTAAAATCTGGATTTAAAGGTCTGCCATTAAGTTTAGCAACTAAATCAAAACTATTTTTTATAAACCCAAATTTTGATTTCTTTAAGCTATTGTCAATAGTAGATTTTAGGTAGTTAGCCAATGGAAAAGTGGGACTATTAATACAACTTACAATTAATCTAAGTGGAAAATTAGTTTTATGGATCTTCGGCAATATAGACTCTAGGAAGAACTCCATCCGTAATTAACAATCTTTTACATATTGTTGAACCTGAGCTTGTGTGACGAGGATGAAAGCACAGAGTGAACGTACACGCACTACAATGTAATATTTATTAATATCAAGTGATACAGATATTCAAATACACACACGAAAGTATAGGAGCGTTGTCTGAGAGGCGGTCAACGCCAACACTCCCCCTCAACGCGATCCGGGTGTCTCTCCGATGGTCCTGAGTCCCAGCTGTTGACTGCATTTTGAGTGTTTTGAGGCGGGTAGCCCCTTGGTCATGACGTCGGATATCATGTCGTCGGTAGATACGTGATTTACCTTGATTAGGCCTTCAGTTAGGGCCTCGCAGATGAAGTGATGCCTGACGTCTATGTGTTTAGTTCTAGAATGAAATACTGGGTTTTCGAAGAGTTTCTTGGCTCCCAGATTATCGTTGTATATCACGATATCGGCAAGATGATCGGCTCCTAATTCTATCAGGAGGCTTCGTAAAAAGATGGATTCTTTGGAGGCCTCGGTGAGTCCCATGTACTCCGCCTCCGTTGAGGACAGGGCTACTGTCCTCTGTTTCTTGGCTACCCAGGATATTGCTGCACTGTTCGGTATGGTGGCGTAACCAGTGTACGAACGCCTGTCGATCGAGCAACTCACCCAATCAGAGTCGACGTAACACTCCAAAGGCTTTGACGACGGTTTGAACACCAGCCCCAAATCCAAGCTTCCACGTAGGTAACGTAAAACAAGCTTCGCGGCCGTCCAGTGACTTTCGTCGTGACAATCGTTGAACTGACTTAGGTAACTTACCGAGAAAGCCAGGTCCGGTCTAGTTGATGTGGCAAGATACATCAGCGCACCGACCAATTCCCGATAAGGATGCTTCGATTGGACACGATCGGGTGCTTCGTTCAGTTTTGTTAGTCTCTGATTGACGTCAATGGGAGTGCTGGATTCGATTCTGCCATTCCGAATCGATTCAAAGTATCGATAATGTATCCTCGTTGGTGCAGAGCAATGCTGTCGCCGTCTCGGCTGAATTCTATTCCTAAGCAATAACGTGCCTCGCCGAGGTCTCGCGTTTCGTACTCCTCGGACAGTTGTCTCTTGAATGTCTCCATCCGTTCGATGTTGTTCGAGGCTATTATTAGGTCGTCCATGTAAACTGCTATTAGAATCAAGTTCCTCTCCGTCTTGACTTGATATAGACAGGGGTCTTCATTGGTGGGAACTGCTCCGTACTTTCTTAGCGATTTGTCCAATGTGTCGTGCCAAGTCCTTCCTGCTTGCCGAAGACCATAAAGTGATTTCTTTAGACGGCACACTTTGTTTCCGGATCTCAATTTCCGTATTATATCTTCGGCTTTTCTGTACAATTCGCTACCCTTCGTCTCGTTTTCTAGTATGAATTCCAGAGATTCCAAGATGTGTCCAGGCGGTTTCATATATATTGTTTCTCGAATCGTACCATTCAGGTAGGCAGTTGTTACGTCAAGTTGATGAATTGACATTTTGTAGTGCACCGCGAGCGCGACCAATAGTCGGATAGTACTCATTCAAGTGACCGGAGCGAATGTTTGATCGAAGTGTATTCCAGGACGTTGAGCGTAGCCTTTGGCGACTAGGCGAGCTTTTCTTCTTTGAATTGTTCCGTCAGGGTTGTACTTATTTCTTATTACCAGACGACTTCCAATTACGTCGGCGTCGTGCGGACATTCGACCACGTCCCATGTGTCATTTTTTATAATGGATTTCACTTCCGTGGCTATGGCTTCGAGCCACTCCTCTGCGTCGTTTCCGGACAGTGCGTCTCTGGTAGAGATTTCCGAGAAAGAAACATGTTCGTCTTCAAGGCCTTCAGGATCATCTGCATGTTTCAAGTGAAACAATTTCTGAGGTCGTCCTCTGAGTCCCGTGCGTTCAATCCTTGGGCGTCCGGGGACCCTTCTGGGGGTATCTAACGTACATGGCCCGTGATTGGTTGTGTATTGATTTTCATTAACTGCGTCGTCCGATTCTGTCTGGTGTCGGTTCTTCCTCGGGGGCTCGATTATTCGGTTCTGGCTCGTTTGAGCCTGTCGGCGGGTTCACTTCAAAGATTATTTCCTTTTCTTCCGAGGGATGGATATTCTGGGTGGTACTTTCTGGAGTGAGGCTCTCATAATTCCGTAGATCTATCTCTGGCATCTTCGAGAAACTCACGTCTCGAGTAACCTCAACTCTCCTCTTGGACGGTATCCACACCCTGTATCCTTTCGAATCTTCGGAGTATCCGAGAAATAATCCTTCTCTTCCGCGGGGATCGAATTTGCCGTTTCCGGGTTTTTTTATTGAGACAATAGACTTTACATCCGAATTCTCTAAGATGACTGATGTCCAGTTTCCTTCCGATCCAAGCTTCGTATGGAGTTCTACCGTTTAGGCTGCTCGTAGGACATCGATTTCTGATGTAGTTGGCCGTTGATACTGCTTCCGCCCAGAAGGACGGTGGTAGACCTGACTGTATCATAAGACATCTTGCCATGTCGTTCAAGGTTCGATTCTTTCTTTCAGCGGTGCCATTCTGCTCCGGGGTATATGCGATGCTGAATCTCCTGATAATCCCGGATTCCTTCAGAAGGTGGTCGAACTCGTTATTTTTGTATTCGCGGCCGTTGTCAGACTGTAAGGACTTTATCCTTCTATCCTTTTGATTCTCGACGGTATTCTTAAATTCCTTGAACTTTTCTAGGACTTCGTCCTTTGACTTCATAAAGTACACTTCGCATCATTTGGTACTGTCGTCAATGAATGTGACATAGTACTTATTGTTAGCCTTTCCATTCGACTCCACTCGCATGGGGCCGCAAACATCGGAATGTACTAGCTCAAGTGGTTCCGTCTTCCTGCTGGATTTCCTCGGGAATGGTGTCCTCACCATTTTTCCTTCAGCACAAATATCGCACGTTTTCTCGTCATTGCTGGCTTTGAATTCTAGCCCGCTCATAATTCCGTTACGTTGCGCACTGATGATATCCTTGTTATTTAAGTGCCCGAGTCGTCGGTGCTAAACCGCTAGGGTATTCGACGGTTCCTTCGGGGATTCTGAGGTCGCATTACAGGTGGGTCGTTGGTTCTCGTGAATGTAATATAATTCGCCATGCCTCCTGGCTATTAATTTAATGTTTCCATCACGATCGGCTATGACGGCATCGTCTCTTCTGAAGATCACTTCGTAATCGTTCTGAGTAATTTTGCTAACTGACATTAAGTTGACGCGCAGATCCGGAACATGCAGAACGTCCCTTAGTTGAATGTTCCTCGTTTCTCCGATTACAGTCGTTGGGAAGGCCACGGTTCCTCTCGCCTTTATTTCCGTCGATGCGTTGTTGGCTAAATTTAGAGTAATGTGTCCAGGATCGAACGTTTCCGTGAAGGCGTTGGGTTCCTTGCAAAGATGAGACGTAGCTCCGCTATCTAGACACCAGGTTCTGTATCTGTTTCCGGTTTCCGCTTGAAGTGCGGCGTTTTGCGACGACGACTTTTGGACGGCGTATAGGCTGACATCCTCTGATTTCTTCGCAGAAGGTTGTTCCGTTTCGCCCTTGCCGCGACAGTCGATTGCCTTATGGCCGATTTTCCTGCATCGGTGGCACTTAAATCTGAAAGGTTCGCTTTTAGTGGGTTTGCCCTTCTTATTGTATTCGTTACCTTGATTTCGACGTTTCTGAAATCGTTTGTTGACAAGTAAGGCGTTTTGCATCGTTGTCTGCGAATCATTCCTACGAGCGTCACTTTCCTCCTTGATTTTTATGCGAAGCATTTCTGGCGTTGGAAGCACGTCCCGAGACTCAATCGCGCATCTAAAGTTCTGAAAACTTGGCGGCAAACTGTATAGTAACATGATTGCTAATAGATCCGGGTTAATGTCTACTTCCATCTCGTTAAGTTTGTCAACAGTATCGAAAAACTTACGGATGTGTTCATGCGCGTCGTCTCCGTCCTCCATTCGTTGCAATATTAATTGCTTCAATAGCGTCGCTTTCCTCGCAGGCCCTTTCGACTGGTAGATATTCTCAAGTTTGATCCACACTTCGCGCGAGGTTGTGCATCCCTTTACCTGTTTTAGTTCCGATGGACTTATCGCCAAAATGATGTCCGACCTTGCTTTGTTGTCGTTCTTAGTCCATGCGTCGACCTGTCTTTGCGAGTTATCGTCGTTTTGTTTGAATTCCGGTTTAGTACATTCACCGTTGACGTACGTCCATGCGTCGTTCTTGATCAAGAGTGCCTCCATCTGCATCTTCCACGTGTCGTAGTTCTCCTTGCTGAGAGTTTCAATTCTCGTCAGATTAGTGTTCATTGTCGTTTTTCGTATTGTTCGTTCCTTAACCGCTTTGCCGATAGTTTTTGGTTAAGATTCACTTTTGTGTCTGTTTTGCGTTTTTGCGCTTCCAAGCTGGGCCCATAACCTGTTGAGCTTGTGTGACGAGGATGAAAGCACAGAGTGAACGTACACGCACAACAATGAAATATTTATTAATATCAAGTGATACAGATATGCAAATACACACACGAAAGTATAGCGAATAACGTGCGTCAAGACAAAAGATGCGAAGGTTTTAGGAGAACAGAAAAGGAGGGAGAAGAGTTAAGATGGATGGCCTCAGGTCCTGTCCGCAACCGGATGGTCCAATCAGGACACGGCATAGTGGAGCGTTGTCTGAGAGGCGGTTAGCGCCAACACATATATAGACTTTCATCAATGTATTTTTTATTTTTTAGATTTATTAAAAGACTCCTAGTATATCATTAGTTAATTTATTCAGTGGATCTTTATTTAATGATGTATATGTGCTATTGTCAGATAGTAAATTGTTCATTTTTTCTTTGTATTCATTATAATTCAACATTACTGTGGTATTACCTTTATCTTCTCGATTTAGTTGCTAAACTTAATGGCAGACCTTTAAATCCAGATTTTAAATTAGTTTCATTTGACGTT
>NW_017300256.1:78839-81436 GCF_001594075.2 Trachymyrmex cornetzi
ATACAGAAAAATTACCTAACATCTATCTACTTATTATTCAATCTCTTTCTTAACTTAGTTTCTTTTCTTCTTTAATTACATAATTTTAATTTTATAATTATAAAATTTTGTCACTCATTTATTTAAATGCTCTTCCTAATTTTGCCCCAATATAATGTTTTTCCTTCTTACATCACATTTTTTCCCCTTCTCTTTAAATTTGGATGTCTTCTGGTCTGAGGTATATATATCTCTGTGTTCAACTTGAGGGAACACTTTACGACAATTTTCATAAGAATAACGAGATAAGGTTATATCTTCCATGATCGAATGATTTTACGAGTTTTCGAGATATAAGTGAGATTATATTTTTTACACTTTTTAAATTTTTTTGTAAAACGTTATGACAATATTTAATTAGGCATATACATTTTAGTTTGGCAATTATATCTTGATGTTACTATCCTTGTAAATAATATTGTACATTGGAGGAATTCTCTTATCAATCTATAATTTCATCACACGATTAAATACTCAATAATATTAATTGAGTTATTTTACATTTTGACAACTTTAAAACTTTATTATATCTACTAATTGTAACTGTTATTTCATTATTGCGTATATTTTTATAATTTTATATATTGTGTTTATTTATACTGAAGATGGCCACATTCAGGGCCGAAACGTTTATATTTTGATTAATTGTAACTGATATAATTATTGTAATTCTTTTAATTCGATATACGAATATATTTGATATTTCGCTAACAAGATCTAGTGTGTGGCATATGCTCAACCGTTTTTATTGTCTACTTAATTCAGAATTGTAAATAGGAAGTACAATTGTTTTAATTTAGTCAAATTTAAAAATAATAAAATAAATTTAAAATAAAATAAAATAAATTAAAAAATAATATCAGAAATTTTTGTGCAACGTGAATACTGCAGCTCAATTCAATATTCTGAATATGAAATGCAGTTTTTCAATCTAATTGAATAAAAAAAATTTTTATTTAAAAGTAGACCATAAATGCTACTTAAATTATTCAAAATTATAAATAGGAAATTTTCCGTTTTAATCCAACTAATTGTAAGTTAAAAAAAGTAGTAACGTAAAAATAATTAAGCTATGTTCTTTTGTCTCTCTTGGATTAGAAATAAAATGAATACTTATATTTTTATATTAATCTTAGAAATAAAATACTCGTTTTTATTGCCACATGACTTCTGTAACATTGTATTATCATATCTGTCAACTTTATAAATTATCATTTAAAATTAATATAAAAATCATTATTATTGTTAGTCATATAAAATTCATTCTTAATTGCTTATATGATTTAACAGCTCCTCTTGCTTTTTCTTTTTGTTTAATAGCATTCTTTTTATTTAATCTACGTGATCATGTGATAACTTCAATTTTTCTTTTAAGTGTCCGACAAAATTTAAAATAATATAAATAAATAAAGAAATAACTGATTTAATTTTATTTAGTTCTATCGTAAATTCTAAGCCCCTTCAGCGAACCGATCTATTCTCGTTTAGCATCCAAAGGATGCTACCGACACATCACGGCCTGTTTGCTATTTAAAGCATCTTTCTCTCTCCTTCATCAGCGTCACCTCACCGAGGGATAAAATAGCAACGAAAGGCAGTCTTTCTAAAGATATTCACGATTGGGTGCTGAAAGGATGTACCGGCCTCTCGTTAATAATCCTCGCAGATTTCTTGGTCGTTCTGTCTTTCGCATTTAATGAGGGATAGAATGAGCGAAAAAAAGAGAATGATGTGATCCGATATTTTCAGACGTATCGCAAAGATGCTTTATTTATTTTATCAAAGGAAGCGCAAATAAAAATAGAGTAAAGCAAGGAATATGATGAATATTTATAAAATGTTAAAAATTATTAAAATTATTAAGTATTTTAATAATTATATATATAATAATAAGTAAAATTATAAAATAATAAAGATAAAAATTATAAAATGATAAAGATAATTAATTATACATATATGTTTATTTAGACATTCTCACGTATACGATTGCACATTACTCAAACGTATTATTTCGAAAATTGACTCACAGAATAATGACGTTATCAATTAATTGATTATATTCGCACAAAATTTCGCTTGTGCTTTCACTGCAAACGTCTTACTGTTAAACATACATACTTATGTAGCGTCCAAAGACTAATATACCAAAAGTATCTAAATTAAGGTATCTAAATTAAGGTATCGATATTTCAATAACAGATAACTCCGCGGCGCGAAACACCTGTGTCCACACTCAATGTTGTTCTTGACAACGTATCTTCGCGTCGTCTCTATCATTTCGTTACCTTCGAAATATTAATCTTGGTTGCTGACAAACACACGGGTACGCCTCCAATCTGTACGACGACGACGACGACGACGATGATGAGGAGGAAGAGAAGGAAGAGGCACGAAACGAACATTGTGCGCACGCCATAACAGCGTAGCAATAACAGCGTTCCATTATATGTAGCTACACCGCGAACAGCGAGATTGCAAAACATGCCTAGATTAATGTTTTCTCATCCCGCGGCTTTATTGTGCAACGCGAGAACGAAAAGAGGAGGAAGGGAAATAGG
>NW_017300256.1:81496-95330 GCF_001594075.2 Trachymyrmex cornetzi
TCCTCCCTCCACCCTCTTCCCTTATCCAACTCCATCCCATTCTATATACAATCGCGTCATGCGACAATGAACAGTACGAATTACGTTGCATTCTCTTTTGCAGCTCTCTTCAATCGGTCCTCCGCGCGTACAGTTCCGCTGTGCGTTTATTATTCCGCGTTGCGAGGAAGAGAGTCCCCAGCATGAAATAACGGAAACAGGTCCTAAGTAAATTAGAAGGAACGTCGGTTCAAATTATGACAATCACATACCATATTACACAGGGTGTTCCAAAATTCGCTTTCCGTTTTAATAGTGATTAATATGTATTCGCATATTAGAATATTATTGTAGTATGAATTTGTGTCCTAGATTGGCCGTCAATGTCTTTATGTAATGTAATCATAAACTTGTTTTTAAAAGGGCTTTTAAATAGTGGTATAAAAAATACAACATTCAATTACAAATGAAGTTGACCTTGAAATATCCCTAATCGCCTCCACTTATAAAGTAATTATTTCCACTATATAATGTTTCCCTTTATCGAGAGATACGGTAGTGTCTCGCACCAAGTGGGCGCGCAGCGCGAGACACTACGGGTGCGTTCGAGGAGACACTATTAGCGCTATGGACGCAAACGCTACCAATGCTGTTCGTGGAGCCAATAGCGCGATAGCATTAGCTAGAATGATCCATGAATGATCCTAGCGTAGCGTTGGTAGCGTTTAACCAGAGAGATATATTCGTCGAGGTTAAGTTAATGTAGGGGATTCTGTTTTCAATCACCAACCAAACTTTTCTCTGTAATTTAAATTTTTAGGCTTATGTAAAGTATTTGTAACGTAAATTTTTAATTTTCTCGTAGTGAATAACAAAATCTCAATTGCAATCTGTATGATTGCTTGCCGCTAGGCCGTAGTGAATAATGTAAACTAGATAAAAAAAATTAATAGTTACACTTAGTAAATTAATCAGATAAAAGAAAGAATCCTTGAGCATCCGTTGTCGACTTGAGAAGAAGCGTATCTACATCTAATAAGGACCTTAAACATCTGTAGCAGAATACCCTGCCGCGCTATATCGCAATAGTAACTTTGTTCCGTACACGGGAATTAAAAATCGCCAGTAACAATAAGATACTTTTGACTTTCACATTTGTAATTAAATCAAATACACAAATGAACCCTGTAGAAACTTTGAAAAGTTAAAGATAATACACAACAAGAATTACTTTCAATCCAACCTATTGGCAAGCAGAGATTGAAATTGAGATTGCATTCATTATGATAAAATTTGAAATTCACACGTTACGTACGTACGTTTACTCTACGAAATTCTAAAGATAGAAAAGTTTGGTGCCACTCGAGAACAGAATCAAACATTAATTTAACCTTGACGAATGTTAAACGCTAACAACGCTAGGGTCGTTCACGGATCTGTAAACGCTAACGCTACCAATATACTACCTCGGAAGGAATAGCGTTGATAGCGCGCAGTTTTGACATAACACGCTACCATTAGTGACGTCATGATCGTGTTTGTTAGCGCTATCTGCAGCTCCGTGAACAGTTTGTAGCGCTAAATAGCGCGAACAGCGTCTTCCCGAACGCACCTTACGTGTCTTTACGCGAATCAGCGAGCATCCGAAATTATCGGTTTTTTAATACAGGCTAGACCGATCGAGTTCTGAATATGAGCTCAATCGACAGCTTGAGTCCGAATTATATAATAAGCGTTCTTTTTATTCTTTACGTGTCCTACGAACGGAGATATCGTGATGAGAAATCCGAAATGTCAAAATTATATCAAGAGACACGGTAGTGTCTCGCGCCAAGTAGGCGCGCAGCGCGAGACACGCGTATCTTTACGCGAGTCAGCGAGTTGCTGGCATACGAGCATCCGAAAGTCTTGGTTTTTTTAATAAAGGCTAGACCGATCGAGTTCTGAATATGAGCTCCATCGATAGCTTGGGTTCGAATTATACATATAATAAACGTTTATTTTACCTCTACGTGTCCCACGAACGGAGATATCGTGATGCGATCCGAAATGTCAAAATTTTATGTAAGATATGTCGCCTCAAAAAGTCATCTCCTTTTCATATTTTCGACGGTAGATGGCACTCGTATATTGCTGTCATTTACCGATTTATTTATCTATAGTTTCGTTAGCACTGTATTATATGTCGACATTTCACTGTATAGTTACTTTAATACTTTGATAAGTTACTTTTAAATTAAAAGTGTTTAAAAATATAAAACAGTGTGAACGTCATCGCATATATATTCATGCTGTTATCAAATTCGCGATTTTAGCCTCGCGAATTGGTAACGGCATGAATATATATGCAATGACGTTCACACGTCGGTAAAGCGGCTCGTTTTAAATTTTTATATACTTTAGACCAAAATTAATCAGAAACTAAAGCCGTAATCAAAAATCTAAAAACACTTTTATTATATGTCGTCGGTATTTTTCGATTGCGATCAGTCCGAATAAAATTGGTGCAGCCGATACCGAGATCTGGAGATCGTTTCCCAAAAAGGGGCCATTTCAGCTTTTCAAATTTTTTTAGTCGTACGTGCAACATATACATGCCTAAAGCGTTTTATCCATTAAGATGCTGTTCAAAAATGCCTTCATAGAATTCTAATTTCAATACAAAATTAAAGTAAAATTAGCAACGAAAGTGAACCTTAATGCATATTTGATTAATTATGATCCTTCATTTATAATAGCTAGTAAAGAAGCAATTATTGAATATAATCGGCTAAAACGACTACATAATCCAGAAGCACAAATTATTACTATTTCAAAAGAGTTATCGTGAAATTAAAGATATGCCATGGATATTACCGAAAATAATAACTTCCGTTCAACAGTCAGACCAAAAAGTTCAACAAAGTACTACTTCTTGGGTTATACGTGGTTTTCAAAATACTGACAAAGTTTCATGCCATGCCAATGCTACATTACAATGTTTATTTCATTTCAATATTATTAGAAAACAATTATTTAATTCTGATGAACTAAATATTTTTAAATATATTAGCGCATCGATATGAAAACACTTAATTAGAGTACCTACGCAGTACGAAAATATCTTGGGGAGTACTTTTCGACTGGTATTAAACGAGATGCATTTGATTTTGTTGTAGATCTTTGTACTGTGTGAGCTTGAGTTTTCATTGCCTTTCAGCTTTCAAACTTTGTGAGTATGTGACTTACCTCACAACGGTTCAATTTTTGAGAGGAAAAACGTTGGAGATATCATTCTGTCATGCAATACTCCAATCGTTGCGCTAGGGTGAAAGATTGCTGATGAAGACTCAAACTATGAGTGGAAACGTTCAAAGTTAAAGTTTATATTTTCAGTACTAAGAAAAATTGAGCTAATTGATAACCAGCGTCGACTTCTATTGTCTGTAATATATATTTTATGGTTTTATCAATTGTTTTAATTAAAGGAGTCTGCAAAAACTTATTAGTTTTTTGTTAATTTGTAATTTATCTTTGTACTAAATATGATTTTATAGAAAATTTGGTTGAGCATTAAATTATTTCTACTTGTTGATGCATAACATGTGGTGATACAACTAATAATAATTTACTACTAATAATAATTTTATTTTCTCAATTTTTGTTAACAATTCGAACAAGAAAAGTTTATTCTTAACGATTTACTAAATACTTGATTTTTACATTGGTCTAAATAAAATAATAAATTATGTGAACGTTGTGAGGGAAAAGATATATTATTTAAGAATGAAATAACATTGAGACGAAATAGATAATTATCCATTTAATTTCATTTTTATATCAAAATGGAACATTAGTGAAGGTACCACAAAAAACTAATTTATGTGCTCTTCCAACAAGTGAAATACTAATAGCTGGACAGCTGTATAAAGTTATTAATGCTATATTTCATTACGGTTCATGCATCGAAAACGATCATTTTATAAATATGTATAGAGAAGATTTATGTACCTCGGATTGAAGCTGATGATACGCAAGTTACAAAAAAGCAATGGCTTAGAGAAGAATGGCTGTTAAAAACATTTCTACATTATTTTTAGAAAAAGTTGATAATAAATAATATGTTCTAGTAATACGCACACGTATGAAAAGATATAATATTAATCATATAAGAATATATATAAGATGTTTAACACTACAAAATGCGTGATATTTTAACAAAATTACCTTTTTAAAAAAAGGTAAAAAGAAGGCGCCAAGTGTGCATGTACCTTCCATAAAAAACTGTACTTTACATAAACTAAAAAAAACCGTTACATAAATAATATAAATAATGTAAGTGGTAATATTGTGAATTTTTTATTATAAATTGCCCCTCAATAGTATGTATAATGCATGTATTAAAAAAAATGAAATAAAATCTTTAAATTACGTCAAATATATATTTTCTTGCAACTTATAACATATACTTTTGTATTCTGTAAATTGCGAAAAGAACATATATTTTATTGCAACATATAACATTTAATTAACGAGACAAAGTGATACGTACCTTTATCTTTCTATTCAAGAATCTTTTATATTTGCAATGGCATACAACATTTAATCTCAAAAAGTTAAAAACGAAACATCACAAAATGAGAAATTTTTATTAAAATAAAAATACTTGGCGCCCTGCTAGATCTCAAAGTATAATAAAATCATCATCAAATAATACCGAATAAGAAAAATAATAAAGAGATTTAAGAAAGAAAAGTTGGACTAACAATATGCAGCGTGCGTGCGTGCGTGCGTGTGAGTGTGTACGAACAAATAATTAAAAATATGAAAATTAATGAAGAGATTTAAGAAAGAGAATGGGGTGAATTAATAATATAGAGCGTGTTCATATGTGCGAGCAAATTTAGATAGGTATGCGGCTTAGATTTAATGTAGGATAAATATTTATATGGTGTGCGTTGTATATTGTGAAATCATATAAGATTAGAATAATGATTTCAGATTTGTAAGACATGCGGTTTAAGTTAAATTTAAAAGTAGATTTGAAATTAATTATAATCTTAATTGTAATTTCAATTGTGATTGTAATTTTAATGTTAATTAATGTCAATTAAACAGTAAACATTGTTTATTTCTTTTATGTAGCATTTACTTATTATACTTTGAGGTTTACCAGTGCTCCAAGTTTTTTTACATAAAAAATTATATTTTAATAAAATTTTCTCATTTTGTGATGCTTCATCTTTAACTTATTGAGATTACATGTTGTATTCCTTTGCAAATATAAAAGACTCTTGAATAGAAAGATAGAAGTACGTATCACTTTGTCTCGTTAATTAAATGTTATATGTTGCAATAAAATATATGTTCTTTTCGCAATTTACAAAATACTATAGTATATGTTATGTGTTACAAGAAAATATATATTCTTTTTGCAATTGGCGTAATTTAAAGATTTTATTTCATCTTTTTTATACATGCTGTAACCGTACTCGCGAGCAACGGCACAACATCGTCGCGCTTTCTTCGTACTCCTCTTACGCAAAAGTATCTCCTTTCCCTCGGTAACTGAATTTTGCGACAGCAAGGCGGTTTTTCAGCCAAGACACGACAACGAGACTCGACAACGCGACTACTCTACGCGTTTCTACGCGGCTCTACTGTACTCGGAAATCGGAAGTGACTCCCCTGTGGCGAGAGGAACGAGCGCGACTCGGCCCTCGATACTCTCCGAACGACTATAAATTACTTCAACTCGGCAATAAGTGTTCTTCCCCTTACTCTGACTCTCGAAACGCGACAGCTAATTACCTCCAAGGCTCGGGAGGATGGCACGTGGCTCGCGGTTCCGAGGCTCTACACGGCGGCCATTACGCCAATCTCTCGTTACGGTGCGAGCTGGCTTACGAGCTGGGTTACGTGCGATCCACCCGGCGACGTACCCCGGTCGGCAGCTTTACAAGCGCAGCGCTCGTCTCACTCCCGTCGTCTCCTTCACGTCACGTCCTCTCGATACGCTTTCGTCCTCTCAGTCTCGGGCTTGTCGGCTGCGAACTCGCACTTCCCTCACAAGTCTCACGGCTCGCTCGTCCACAGAAAGAGTGAAGCCCGGAAGCTCCCGGCGGATTCTCGCAGGCTGCTTAGCGCCCCCCCTCCTGCGGGGGGAGGTAGTCACGCTGATTGGCTTCCGCGTCTCATGGTATCCGCGCGTGCCGTGCAGGCCCGCTCGACCTTGAGTCCTGGCTCATACGAGCGCGCAATGGATGTCCCTGTCAAGGGTGGCGTCTCTGCTCACGGCCCCCGCACATCCTGGCCTGGCGGAGGAGATCGGGATGGATTTCCCTCTCGCTCCCCGTCGGGACCCTATGCTCCCGACGGACGTCCGTCCGGCCCCTCAAGGGTGGTCGGGAATTCTGGCCTCCTCCGGTGCTTTGCAAGGGGTACATGGTGAAAGTATGGTTCCTTTCGTATCCGACAGCGGTTACGAGCAATGATATAAAATAATACAACCTGCTTGTCCGGGCTCTCGGATGTGCGTCCTTCTCTCTTAGCTTCTTCAGCCTTCCTTCCAATCATGTCCTTCTTCTGTCTTCCTTCCAAGGGTGGCGGGCGAGACGGCACGACGATACAATGAGATTTCACAGCAGCTGTCGAGCGTGATCTGTGGTGCGTCTGCGCCTCCTGGTACACTTCATCATTACGCAAAAGAAAGGCTAATACAAAAGAGGAAAATCTGCCGAGTAAAATAAATGACGCGGGTTTTAACGCACGTTCGCAGGTGCGTTTGCACCCGCGCTCGCGTGCGCGCTCGCCCTTCGAGCCGGTAGGAAGCGCGAGTCCGCCGTCGACAAGTCCGCACAGTGACGGACAAAATGTTACGTCACAATGCATACATACTACTGAGGGGTAATTTATAATAAAAATTAATGATATATTACAACTTGAATTATATTACTTATGTACGGTTTTCTTTTCGTTTATGTAAAGTACAGTTTTTTATGGAAGGTACATACATACTTGTTGCCTTTTTTTTACCTATTTTTAAAAAGGTAATTTTGTTAAGATACTAAATACATTAGCATTTCTTATGTTTTCAAAATACGCTAATAATTAAATCGGTTACTTTATACGAATCACCCTGCGTGCGCGCGCATGTGTGTGTGCGGCGCGCGCGCGCGTGTGTGTACGCGCGCGCATGCCTACATGCGTATACGCAGGGATGGGAAAGTTACTTTGTAAAAGTAATTAATTACAGTTACAGTTTTTCTCTTTCAAAAAGTAATTAATTACCGTTACAAGTTATTAACTCTGAAAAGTAATTCGTTACAGTTACAGTTACTGAAAAAGTAACTTTAAGTTACTTTTAAGTTACGTTTTTCATCAGAATTTTTGCTAGTAGTATCGATACCATTAGGGCAGTATTTAGAAACATTATCCATGCCTTCATGTATCGTTTTACCCTTGTTTTTCACCTAATATTAAACAAGGATGATACATGGGATCATCAGAGTAATGCAGCCTAGGACAATTAAAATAAAAGACTGGCTTACATTTACATGTTATACAATTTTATTCAAAAAGATAAAAAAATTGTATGGCAAAGACGTTTTTCGTTAAAGTAATATAAACACATATGAATATGAATATGAATATGAAATAGCACACATATGCAATGTTTTTTGTAAAAAAAATTCTTTTTATTTTCGGTTAAAAGTTGCAAATAAATTCCAGCACTAATACAAAATGATCTACAAACTTCACTGAACGCTCTTGCATTTGATCAGCGGATTCCATTAGATCCAAAAATATGGACCAAACAGGTACAAGAGTTCATTGAACGCTTTAATTAAATTTCTTTCTTCTGATTAGTCAAATATTTCGAAGTATTTGTAGCGCCAAGTGGACACTACCGTACACTAAAAATTGACAAATAAGTTTAAAATATATAAAATAAATATGAAAGTTATTTTTATATATATAAGATATCTTATATATATAATATTATATATATAAAATAACTATTAAATTAGTTACTAGTTACTTAAAAGATGTAACTAAGTTAAGTTATAATTACAGATGGAAAGAAAGTAACGAAGTTAAGTTACAATTACTGAAAAAAAGTAATTCTAACTGTAACTTCGTTACAAGTAACGAGTTACTTCCCATCCCTGCGTATACGTATAATATTCTATACCTGAAAGTGTTATATATATGTCAATCACCAATTACAGACGTTTCCACCATAAGATTAGGTCCTCCTCAGTCATATCGCGTAATTTTATCGTGGAATATTTTTCGGGGGAGCTTTTAAATCAACCCAGAGATGTATGGTGCACCAATCGGAATGACAACAAAAAAAAGCAATTTTACTATTGTACTAAAAAAAGAACGTCACTGCACCAATTTTGTTGTTGTAATTTACAATTTTTCATTTTTCATTTAAAAACATTTTTTTAGAAGAAAAACAGTAGTTACTACAAGAATGTATCAATTATAGCGTATATTGTTTTTCGCGCGGGACAAAAACCTTACGAAAATTTTCCCTACGATTGTCAAAGCCCGAACGAATAGAAATATTAAAAATTATTTATATAATCTTATGAAATAACAAAAAATAACCTAAATGTGGGCTAATGAGAGTCAACGTGAACGAAGGTGCGCAATAAATCTTCACAAATAAAATTTGTTACTACTATGATGTGTTGATCTCATCTTTATTTGAAATATTGACATCTTGAACGTTTCGATTCTCTTTGGAATCTTCATCAGCAAATTTCTTAACCAAATAAAATTTCAACGATCGTCCGATGTAGAGTCACTCGCAGGTTGCCAAAACTGTAGTGTTATCTGTTTTAAATTTATATATATAAGATATTTGAATTCAACCATTAAAATAACGAGTAACTCACCCACACGATCGCCAAATCTCATCATGAAACGATGGATAATATATATTAATATTCATACTAAACTCAAATAACATTTTATAATATAATCGATGTAGTTTTGTTCAAACTTCATCCACTCTATCTGGAGTGACAAGTATGTCTAATGAAATTTTAAAATTAACAAAAGTCGCATTAACGATATACATTAAGTCATAATAAATATAAAATATAAAGACAGTACATTCTTATTACTTAGCTGATCTTAACCTATCTGACGTAAGTAACATATTTAACATATGTAATATTCAGTCATAGATACAATAAATACAAGAACAGTAAATTATTGTTGTAGTTTGAAACAAATTTTTAATACCAAAGTTTAAGCGTCAAAATTAAAATTTGGATTTCGCAGTCAAAATTTTAAATGTGTCAAATTATCATGCTCAACATTATGTAGCAATTTATAATCCACCCTCGTCAAAATTGCAATTAATTAAATATAGAGATTAATCAATAACGATAAAAAAATGTAAATGTTACAAATATAAATTAATAATTGAATTTGTGAGTGAAAAAGAAAACTGAAATATAATTCAAAAATTTAAAAAGGTCGTCTTACTACTTTACACACATTTATGAGGTAAATTTTTTATCGAAAGTCTTAAACTAAGCATTACGTCATATCATTTTGCATGGACGCATAAGCATGATGTAGTCCATCTGTGTCTAATCGTAGATTCAACCCATTTTTCTGCATATGAATATGTACTTTCTCTGATATTAGTCTCTTATTTAATATTCTTTCCGAATCCAGTATTTTGACGTTCTCCCAATCAAATTCGTGATTGTATTCCAATCTGTGATCCATGATAACAGATTGACTATTTGTACTAAAATTTATGCGACTGCGATTTTCTGCAATCCTTGTGCATAATCTACTTGTTTGACCTACATATGTTGCATCTCAATCTTTGCACTCAATTTTGAATACAACATTTTTATTCGAATTCTTAAGGAGAACTTCTTTTTGAGCTTTTATAAATTTATTTAATTTATTATTACTATAAAATGTTGGTTTCATGTTTTCGTTCCTACAAATACTTATAAATTTTTCCGAATTTAACGAATTATATGGTATCAAGAACCATGGAACCCTTTCTAAACTATTATCGACCCTAGAATTATTCAGTTCAGTCTCCACAGAAATGCGTTTAGAGAATAAATATTTTAATCTTATGGATACCAGGTATGTAAATATGAAACCGAAATTTTTTAGTATAGAAAATACTCGTTCATTGCATGGAAATGACAAAAAATATTTTATTCGAAGTATTGCCCATCGCTAGCTATACATTTTTCCCACCTGTCTGACAATTTGTGAATGCCACGCCAAAAAAATTGTTGCTCTTTTGAGCCAAACCAGTCATCTAGCCATTTTCGTACATCTTCGTAAGAAGTGAAGCGCTGCTGAACAAGTGCGTGTCCCATCGATGCAAATAAGTAGTAATCGGACGGAGCCAAGTCTGGTGAGTAAGCCGCATGCAAAAGTATTTCCCAACCAAACGCCTCAATCGTTTCCTTGACCAGTTCTGCTGTGAGTGATGGTGCATTATCATGAAGCAAAATCACTTTGTGTTGCCTTTTTTGATATTCCGGTCGTTTTTCACACAAAGCTTGATTCAAATTGATCATTTGTTGTCGGTAGCGTTCAGTATTAACGGTTTCGCCAGGTTTTAGCAACTCATAATAGATCACACTTTTCTGATCTCACCAAACACAGAGCATTGTCTTTCGTCCATAGCGATTTGGCCTTGTAGTCGATGTCGATGGTTCGCCTGGATTTACCCATGATATTTTACGCTTAGGATTCTCAAAATATATTCACTTTTCATCGCCGGTCACAAGTCGATGAAGAAATGACTTTCTTTTGTATCTGGCGAGCAGCATTTCGCAAGTGGTTTTTCGGTTTTCCTGCTGTCTTTCATTCAGTTCATGTGGAACCCATTTTCCCATCTTCTGGATTTTCCCATGGATTTCAAACGTATGGAGACGGCTTCTCGTGGCACATTCAATTGATCCGCGAGTTATTGTTGAGTTTGAGCGTCATCTTCATCCAACAATGCTTGCAATTTGCTGTCTTCAAACTTTTTCGGTGATTTTCCACGTTCTTAGTTTCTCACGTCAAAATCGCCACTTTTGAATTTTTTAAACCACTCAAAGCACTGTAATTTACCAAGAGCATGCTCACCGTAAGCTTCGATAAGTATTCGATGCGGTTCTGCAGCAGTTTTCTTCAAATGGTAACAGAAAATCAATGTTGTCCGCAAATCGTAGTTTCCAGGCACAAAATTCGACATGTTCAACGCTATTACAAACTATACTGTTGTATGAAAATTGTATTGTTGTGAGTTGAAAATCTTTGTCAGATGTCAGAACAAGGAAATAGCGTCAATGACGCGGTCTGACGGCAACTACATACTATGGCCATCTATTGGTAAATTCCGGTTTCATATTTACATACCTGGTATTGTTTCAAAAACAAAATCCACGGGATAGTCATTTTTTAATAGTGTTTTAGTTATTAACCTAATGTCTTTTTGATGATACTTAGGATCTGAAAGTAGTACCGCTCTGTCAGTCAGACCCATCACTATGCCTTTTTTATGAGTCATGGTGTGTGCAGATAAATAATTCAAGTATCAACCTGAAAACGTTGGTTTGTGATACCAGTCAAATTCTAAACCATTTCCATTTTTAATAATCCTTATTTCTAAAAAATTTATTTTATCACCCCCCACCTCCAACGTAAACTGTAGTCTATTATGAAATGAATTGAACCCTTCTTATGAGACAAAAAGGAAAAAAAATTTTATATAACAGGAATAAAACGAATATAAAGTCAAAAGTTGTATGTTTTTTACGTTTAAAAATGTAAAAAAGGAGTTTGATAGAGCATGTACAGCCGATCACAGAAAGGTTGCAATTTTTTTTCAACGGATTTCGGAGTACAGTTTGCTCACCGAGCGATTAAAAAGACGTTTTTTTGTATTAAAAAACATTTTTTAACGTTTAGAAAACGTTTATTTAATGTTTAAAGAAACATTTCTTTAACGTTAAAAAACGTCTTTCAACGTTAAAATTATCTGAACAAAATCAGAAAAAAATAATTAGAATCGTTTTTTTAATTAATTTTTTTTATTAACAGTGCCTAAACCTTAGAGTGCCTTATACAACTAATTTTATTAATTATTTCCAATTATATTTTAATCTTTTTTATTTACCGCGGCCGGGTTTTGAACTTGGGACCTCAGGGTTATGAGTCTCTTACTTTATCCGTTACGCTACTTATAACTATCGATGCACCTAGTTCTTATTGTCCATATATGGTACACTTAACGCAATGTTATCTTCTCTTCCGTGATTATTTCATTATTGCGATCAATTTTTTATTAATTTGAGTTTTAGAAAATAATAACATTTTTTACATATTTATGATAAACGTTAGATAAACGTTAAATAAACGTTTTTTTTCAAGATTAATTGGGTTAATTAACAAGTCGACTTGTCAATTCTTCCTTATATGGTCATATATGTTGTAACCGTGCTCACGAGCGACGGCACAATTTCGTCGCGTGCTCTTCGTTCTCCCTTCCGCAAAAGTATCTCTTTCCTCTCAACAACTAAATTTTGCAACAGCTAGGCGTATTTTCGGCCAAGATCGTAATTTTCATTACGGAGTTGGGCGCCAGGCACGAGAGAGCGTGCCCCTCTTTCCGAAATCTCTACACTTTTGCCCTCAATCACTTCGCAACGGCAGGGGTGGATCGTCAGAGGTGTGGGAAATTTTTCGGAGGACGAGAGAGATAGGCTATGAGAATAATATACGCGAGAATGCAGTGGTAAAAACAATTATATTTCAAGAATATTGGAAAAGTAGAACTAATTACACTGAACGACGTGGTTACAGATAATCTCCGGAGCTTCGCTCTTCCGTTCTTCTCGATATTCTCGTTACTCGCACAGAGAGTTGCTAACTTATCTCTAACGCCGAACGCCGATCATACGATACAGCACGAGCCCCTATGTTCCCCGCGGTAACTTCCGACGGTGCCAAATGCCCTCGACAACCGGCAAAAACCCGTACCCGCTGTACTACCAGCTTTCCGGACGCGCAACGTCGGAGCGTGGCCGAACGCAGCCCCGAAAGTGCGGCGCGATTATAACAAGCGTCTCTATGCGACACGACTCTAGTCGACAACACGAATACCGGAAATTGTCTCTACTCGGTAAAGCAACAACCGGAAGTCCACTCTACTCGACAACGCAACAATAAGCGTTTCGATGCGACAGTATAATGCTCGACAACGCAATTACAGTGAGCGTTTCTACGTGACACGACAATACACGATGGCGCGACTACAATAAGCGTTTCTACGCGATACTACTCTACTCGGCAATCGGAAGTGACTCTCCTGTGGCGAGAGGAGCGAACGCGACTCTGCTCTCGATAATCTCCGAACGACTCGAATTTCCTCACTCGGTAATTAATACCCTCTTCTTAATCCGACTCTCGAAACGCGATAACTATTTATTTCCAATGCTCTGGAGGATGGCACGTGGCTCGTGATTCCTCGGTTCTACACGGCGGCCGTTAGGCCGGCCTATCTTCGCGATGCGAGCTTGCCTACGCGCGATCCACCCTGAGCGACAAACCTAGGTCGGCAGCTTTACAATGGCGACGCTCGTCTCACCCTCGTTGCCTCCTTCTGGTCCCGTCCTTTCGATATCCTCTCGACGATTTCTTGCCCTTCGCAATCTGTCTCGGCGGCTGCGGTCTCGCACATCTTTAACAATTTCTTGGCTCGGCCACAGTAAGAGTGAGTCCCGGGAGTTTCCGGCGGATCCTCGCAGGCTGTCAAAGAGGTTATATCCATAGAGTAGGGGAGCCATAGGGGCCCCTGTAAGTGGGAAATGTTAGACACTCGAAA
>NW_017300256.1:95975-98195 GCF_001594075.2 Trachymyrmex cornetzi
CTGCCGAGCGCGATCCGTGGCGCGTCTACACTTTCTGTGTGAAGAGCTTTATTATTACGCAAAAAAATGCTAGCACAAAAAGAAGAAAATTTGTAGACCATAATAGATGACACGATTTTAATTTAAAAGGGATTGTAAAAAAATATTTTTTACCTTTGTTTTATATTTATTTTATATTTAATTCACATTTTTTACATTTACGTAATTAATTAGCGGTAAATGTAAAATAAATATAAATTAAATCTAAAATAAATATTAAATAAACGTGAAAAAAAAATTTAATAATGTACTATTGCAAATAACTAGTAAATGTGAACAAAATGTAAAGTAAATACAAAATAAATATTTTAGAAACATTTATTTAACACATGGGTTTTTAATGTAAAATAAATATTTTTTAAACGTTTAATAAATGTTATTTTCTACAAATGTAAAATCAATGAAGAAAAAATATTTTAAAAACATTTAATTAATGTGGTCTGCTGATTGGGTAAAAGATGAAAAAAATTTGAAGAAATCGAAACATAATTTTCAAAATGACGCCATTATTTTCTTTCTAATATTTTTTTTATCATAGATCAAACGATAGCCAAACTCATATGCTTTAAGAATTTCTTTGATTTTTTTATTTCAGACGAACAGAACGGCCGCAATCATGGTCACCCTGCAACGCCCTAAGTAGATAGTAGGCCGGTTCTAACCCATGGGGCTAGAGGGGAGCGCGGGGTGCGGGGTATACTCCTAGGCGAGGGGAAGCGTAGAGCGGGGATTTTTCGGTGGTGGGGGTATGACGTCATGCGGCATGGCAGTAAGATTTTGGGGACTGCAGTCACGTACAAGACAACAAAAAACATCACAAAAAAAGAAAATATTGCCATGGACAAAAAACAAATAGTTATAGAACGAAAAGTGTTACAAAGGGTATATGCTCCAACCGTTTTTCGACCAAGATATAGCATAATGTAATTTTTATAGAAACAACGTTTATTAATTATTTTAAATACCTAAATACAACCAAGTTTCATAATTATTGAGAGTAGGTATAGTAGGCGAGTTCTAACTCTATGTGGCTAGAGCGCGGAGAAGGTCCCCCGGTCGCTGCTGCGACCCCGCGACCACCCCAAAAATGCATTGCGGGCCGCCGCCGCCGCTGCCGCCGTGGGCCGCCGCCACCCGCCCATAAAAGTACGAGAACCTCTTTTTCCTTTTGTCTTTTTATAACTTAGTTTTCACAATACGCTGTGTTCTTTTCTTTTTCTTTTACTAGGGCAAAGGATGGATAGTGAAATAAAGTACATATACATATATAGTGATGCAAAAGAATTTATTTTTATTCACATCTTATTACACCGATTTTTCTCATTTTATAATATTCTTTTGCAATCAGCAGCATTCGAATACAATCGGTGGCTCGGACGTCGCTAGCAGCGGTTTTTGGAAAAAAAAGAGTAAAAAAACTTTTTTTTGATCACTATTCGCTTTTTCAGCGGAGAATAATATGCATTACACTAGTCACTCTAAATGCGATACCTTATGGCTTATATTTTGATTGCGTTGACGACGACGACGAACACGTTGACGACTTTGATGCTTTTTCGTTGGGACATTCCCAATATCTCGGGTTTTCCTTCGATTGTGGTGGGGGACTTGGCGGACCTTGCTGTAAGGGACGGTACCCCTTGCGCTCGATCGATTTTCGACGTATATATTCTTTTACTCGATCCATGTCTTCGCTCGTAATCGAAGTTTACGATTAAACGAAAAAAGCTTTGTACTCTGTTTATATACACTGTGAGATCGGTGACATGTCGTGACGCGCTAAGAGAAGCGCCGATATTTCGGCTGCTAAACAAAAAAACATAACTTGAAACAACCTGACTTCGCGCGGACGTAGCTCGCCGGTCACGGGCTGCGGCCAGGGTCGCAAAGAGGTTCGGCCAGGAGGAGAGAGACAAGGCGGTATGAATGAATCGGAATACGGTTTTGAGAAATAAGAACGATGATATATTCTGTTGTTCAAGTACAGCGTGTGAGTGTGTGTATATGTATGTGTGTGTGTACGTGTGAGACCAGTCGTCGCGGCTGGTATTCACGAACAGCGGTGTATGCGTGTGTGTACAAAATCGGTGTCGGTGTGAGTGTGCGGTGTGTGTGTGTAACGCGGGTGTGTGTGTGCGGCGGGCACGATTCGCCGTGCGAATCGTGGTCGCGTGCTTCGCT
>NW_017300256.1:98826-99957 GCF_001594075.2 Trachymyrmex cornetzi
GCGGCATCCGGCGAGTTGGCATTGCCGGGAACGATGCAGCTCTGGGGGTGCATCGTTACAAACTCTTCTGCAGTAAATGTGGAATGCAGGTTTTCCACACAAAGGCGAATACTCCGAGTCGAACGCACCCCCTTTTTTTGTCAACGATTTCTCTTTTATTACTTGAACATGCATTCTCTCGTCTAGATAATATTTACTTCAATTTTACGATCGAAAATCTAAAAATTAAAAGCTACGCTTTGTGATCCCATATTTTATTTTACCAACTTCCCGTTGTTTGACGAGAAAACGCCCTTCAACTTGTTTTTACGTGTTTGGAAATATGATTTTCTCTACATGGTTTGCCATAAATGTTATTGCTATGGATCTGACGATTTTGAGGATCTATGTTTTTGCTTATGTTTCCAATATCGTTGGGAAGATTTCTAATGACACGTTTCTTGAATATTGTCATGCTCGTCGATGACGTTCGAGTTTTATGTTCATGCTTTGTCCTAAGGACTATTTTGTCGGAATTTTCACGAAACGGAGAAATCGCGGAGTCCACTGGACATATACCAATGAAATATATAATAGGCTATAAGTGCACACAAACATAATAGAACAGTGATAGAACGTTATCACGTTCTAGATACGAGGCGGTGCTGCAACGTATGTAAACGACTCATGTGCAAGTGCTCCGTGGAAGAGTGTGACGTGATCTAAAGACTTTGATTTTAAAAAGCATGGAATTCGACGAACGAGTGGAACGCGAACTGTTGGAGCAGTGCGGTCAGGTCGCTACTCTGGTTGAGTGTTTCGCGTGGCTGCAACGATGCAACGAGTGCATCGAGCGGCTCGAAGAACTTTGTCGTGCCAAGCGTCCGCGCCTTGCCGTTGGACATAGACAATCGGTGGTGGCGAGGATCGCGCGTCTCGCGGGTGCAAAATCGCAATTGGAGCGACGGTTCGTGCACGTTAGTGGTGGGCACGCGAGTGACGAGTACGCGAGTGGCAACGAAAGATCTCTCGTCTGGCGAGAGATTGATGCCGCGTTTGAAAGTCGTATATTGACGGGAGCTGTGGTAAATTCTAATTACATCGAGCCGCGGCGGTTTTTAGAAGACGCGAGAGAAATAGTGCTCGGGCAAG
>NW_017300256.1:100276-102198 GCF_001594075.2 Trachymyrmex cornetzi
GAAACGAGAGGTGATCAGTGTGCGTACGACGGACAATGCATGCTTCGCGTGGTCAGTGGTCGCCGCTCTGTACCCGGCCGAAAAGTATACGGAGCGAGAGTCATCGTATCCATATTACACGGCAGTGTTAAATCTTGCGGGCATCGAGTTTCCAATGATATTGAAAGACATTCAAAAATTCGAACAATCGAACGCGGTATCGATCAACGTTTATAACATCGAGAATAAACGTCCTTCCTCTACGGCTTCCCAGCGACAAGAAGGAGAAGCATGTCAACATGCTGTATCTGCAAGATCCACACAACGACGGTCTAGGCCTCTTTGCGTGGATTAAGAACCTGTCGCGCCTCGTGAGCTCACAACTCTCGAAAAAGGAGCACAAGAAATTTTTCTGCGATCGGTAAGTATACATAAAAAAAAAAATTATAATTTCCTTTATATTAATAAATCATAATAATTTATATGCGTTTTTTCCAGATGCTTGCACTACTTCAGTACGAGCGAAAAATTGGAGTTACACGCAATGGACTGCAGAAAAATTAATGATTGTGCCATCAGACTGCCGAGCGAGGACGACAAATGGCTAGAATTCGACAACCACTGCAATAAAGAGAGCATTCCATTCGTCGTTCCATTCTACGCCGACCTGGAGTGCGTTCTACAGAAGACGGAGCCCGACAAGGAAGATGCGTCGTACACATATCAGCGGCACAAGGTATGCAGTGTGGGCTACTATGTGCGTTGCTCGTACGATAACTCGTTGTCATCGTATCACTTCCGTCGCGACGAAAACTGTATAGCATGGTTCGCGCGTCAATTCCAAGACTTGGCGCATCGCGTAAAAGATATTATATCCGCCAACGTGCCCACGGAAATGCTGTCTAAATAGCAATAGGAGACATACCGTAGCGCGACGCGTTGTCGCATCTGTGAGAAATCATTCGCGCCAGACGATACGCTAGTCCGCGATCATTGTCACTTAACCGGTAAATTCCGCGGTCCAGCACATTCAAATTGTAATCTTAATTATAAAAATTCGTTTCATATTCCAGTTGTATTTCACAACTTGTCGGGCTACGACGCACACTTTATAATTAAAGAAATCGCTACAGCATATGAGGGACAAGTAGATGTTCTACCGATAACAAAGGAAAAATATGTTTCATTCACTAACATGTCGATTGCACTAAAGATAAAAATACAAATCATTTTCGGAAAAATTGCGTAAAATTAAGGTTTATTGATTCATTTAAATTTCTAAGTGCAAGCCTCGATAAATTGGCGTCGTATCTCGACAAAGATAAATTAAAAATTGTACGTTCCGAATTTTCAATTTTGTCAGACGAAAAGCTTGAATTACTGACTCGTAAAGGTGTCTTTCCGTACGAGTACGTTGACTACGTTGAAAAATTGCAGGACACGCGCTTACCACCGCGCGAATCATTTTACAGTTCATTGACGGGCGATACAGTATCTGAGAGCGATTACGCTCACGCCGTGAACGTATGGCAGCGATTCTCCATTCGAACGCTCGGCGAGTACAGTGATCTGTACTTGAAAACCGATGTCTTGTTATTAGCTGACATTTTCGAAAATTTCCGCGAAAGTTGCGTCGCGAGTTACGGTCTCGATCCCGCGCATTATTATACACTACCAGGTTACGTGGGATGCCATGCTGAAACATACGCGCAAATGATTTGAATTGCTCACCGACATTGATATGGTCATGTACATCGAGCACGGTATACGCGGTGGCCTCAGTCAATGTTCCGGCAGATATGCGCAGGCTAATAACAAGTACATGCGTTCGTACGACCCGTTGGAACCGTCGACGTACTTAATGTACTACGACGTTAACAACTTGTACGGTTGGGCGATGTGTCAACCATTGCCATACGCCGAATTTCAATGGGTCAAAGACG
>NW_017300256.1:102285-103527 GCF_001594075.2 Trachymyrmex cornetzi
CCTGCCTTTCTGCCCGACGCGCGATAAGCCGCCTGGCAAGCGCGAGGATACACTTCTAGCGACGCTGTACAATAAACAGGTCTACGTCATTCACTACCGCAACCTACAGCAATGTACTCGTCACGGTCTTCGCGTAACAAAGATCCATCGGGTGCTACAATTCGCGCAATCTCCATGGCTTCGCGAGTACATCCAACTCAATACCAATTTCAGAACTCGTGCGAAAAACGATTTTGAAAAAAATTTGTATAAATTAATTAATAACGCGGTTTTCGGCAAGACCATGGAGAAGGTGCGCAATTACGTCGACGTAAAATTATTAACGAATGGGACGGACGGTACGGCGCGGAGGCAATGATCGCAAAACCGAATTTCCACAGTCGTAGCGTCTTTACGAAAAATTTGATCGCCCTCGAACTGCGCAAACTCGAGGTGAAGTTCAATAAGCCGATTTACGTGGGCATGTGTATACGCGACATATTGAAAATCTGCTTGTACGAATTTCACCACGAGTATATGTTACCACTGTTTCGCGACAAATGTAAAATTATGTACACCGACACAGACTTATATACCGCGTCGAGTGCGAGGACGTTTACGAGACTATAAAACGCGATATCGCTAGATTCGACACGAGCGATCATCCGACAGGCAACGCGTATGGTATGCCTCTATCGAACAAAAAGGTACCAGTTCTGATGAAGGACGAAAATAATGGTGCGATCATGATTGAATTCGTTGGTCTCGGAGCTAAGATGTACGCGGTGTGGGTGGATGGCAAAATGGACACTAAAAAAGCGAAAGGATTAAAGAGTATCGTTGTAGCGCGAACGATAACATTCGACGATTACACGAGGTGATTGATTGAAGAGATTGAAATGACTCGTCGTCAATCGTGTATAAGATCTAAACTGCACGAAGTATACATGATATCCGAATCGAAAATTGCTCTGAGTCCATACGATGATAAACGATATGTCGTACCGGACTCGACAGAAACGTTACCGTGGGGGCATTGACGGATACCTTTGTAATTTATATGTATCAACATTTATATTATTATTATGTTTTTACATTTTTTTTTATATTTTCATACACTGAATTTGTATTACTATTATGCTTTATGTATTACAATTTTCTTATGTATTACTTTAATTGTATTTCGTATATGTTTTTCTGCCTTTTTATATTTTCATACAGTGAATATGTATTACTATTATGCTTTATGTATTACAATTTCCT
>NW_017300256.1:107643-109863 GCF_001594075.2 Trachymyrmex cornetzi
AAAAAAAAAAAAAATGGTACCAAGGACCTTGACCTTGAACTCGATTTTCAAGGTTATTTCAAGATTAAAGTGATTTTTTAAAATGGGAACACCTATTTTTAACCCCGGATTTGAAAAGAGTGGGAAATTTTACGTTCAAAATGATATGTTTATCAAGGTCAGGGCAAGGTCGAATGAAGGTCAAGTTTGCGAATTTTGATTTCCCAATTGAATATACCGGAATCTAAGTATCGTCCTTCACTACTGCGCATGCATAAGTATCGTACTAACCAATATCTTAAACCATAACCCAACACAACCCATAATCCAAAACGAGCCCATAACGATAATCGGACCAATAACCATAACCCAACCCATAACCCATATTCAAGTAAAGACGGCGACTCCATAATAATTGCGAAAAAAAAACAATGAATATTAAAAATCCTTAGTACGTACATGTCTCATGAATATTTCGAATATCTGTCTCATAAATACATACTTTGTTTAGTTGTTACATCAATTTGATTTTTCATAGTTATAAAGTACGATTCAATAATTCTTCGATTCTTCTCTTTTTTTATAAGTTTGTAAGATTTCGATTAACATTGCATTATCTACATTTTGATAAGGTGAAGAACAGCTCTAAAACACACAGTCTCATAAATATTTAATTCAATTTTTAGATCAATTTGATTTTTTTATGGATTTAGATTTTGGAAAATCAAAAAAAGTAAATTAATAATACAGTTTAAGTCATTTTTCCATTTTTCTCTTTTTTATAAGTTTTTAAGATTTTGATTATCATTTCGCAATCTAAATTTCGTAAAGGTGACGAACAAAATATTTTTAACAAAAAAAGTGAATTAATAATAGTTTCAGTTATTTTTCAATTTTTTTTCTTTTTCATCAGACTTTAAGTTTTGGTTATCATTTTATCATCTACATTTTTTTAAATAACCTTGAAAATCGAGTTCAAGGTCAAGATCAGAGTACAGATTGGTGACCCCCTCGGCTCCCTTTAACATTTATCTGAACCAATTTTACGCATTTGGCTTAGGTTCCGGAAAATGTAAGTAGGGAGTTTAAATTCACAAATTTGACCTTCGTTCGACCTTGCCATGATCTTGATAAACATATCATTTTAAACGTAAAATTTCCCGCTCTTTTCAAATCCGGGGTCAAAAGTAGGTTCCCATTTAAAAGAATTACTTTGACCTTGAAATAACCTTGAAAATCGAGTTCAAGGTCAAGGTCCTTGGTACCATTAGGTGACCCCCTCTGACCCCTTCTACTTTTGTCTGGACCATTTTTCTCTATCTGGCTTAGATTCCGAGAAATTCAGGTGGGGAGATTAAAATGGCCCACCGTGTATATTACTTTAATTGTACTTCGTGTATGTTTTTCAACATTTTTTATATTTTCATACAGTGAATATGTACTACTATTATGCTTTATATATTACTATTATGCTTTATGTATTACATTTTCCTTATGTATTACTTTAATTGTACTTCGTGTATGTTCTTCTATATTTTTTTATATTTTCATACAGTGAATATGTATTACTATTATGCTTCATGTATTACATTTTCCTTATGTATTACTTTAATTGTACTTCGTGTATGTCTTCTACACTTTTTTATATTTTCATACAGTGAGAGAATGTGTATTACTATTATTTTTTCATTTAATGTATTATACATTTATATACGTATTTTATATCTGTATACTACAAAAAACGAAGATAGAAGGGACAATAAAAAAAATATATTTTATACGATTATATACTTATAGTGATATATTTCTTATATCTATACAAAATATATAAATGAAAAATTTTATGAAATGACATTTTTTTGTATCCATGAATTGTGCGATCCATCGAATCCCAACCACTTGACGTACACTTTGTCTCCCTTCCTGCGCAGTACTTTCTCCACGAGATACACGTCTGGATGAGTAGCGCGATGCAACTCGTGTTCGTAAAACGCTCCAGCGACGGATTTTCCGCGATAGTCCTCGAGTAAGTAGGTTACGGGATTAGTACGTTGTACCTTAACGATCGTAAACACCTCGGTGGTCCAATTTGGCGTGTAACCCTTCTCAAAAACCGTCTTGTACTTGCTCACGCGTACCGAATCGCCTACTTTGAATTTTGCTGGACCGGAGATCTTTATCGCGGTGTACAATGTGCCCAAGAGACTTCGCGCGCACTCGGGGGCTTAGGCCACGGTGCGA
>NW_017300256.1:110049-113918 GCF_001594075.2 Trachymyrmex cornetzi
TGTTTTTTCAAGATTTTCTGCACATCGGCGTTGTAAAACTCCTTCCCCATATCCGTTTATAAATTTTTCGGACATCTTCCATTCGCTCGAACGATCTCAGCAATAGCGTCAGCCGTCTCGCTTCCGCCCTTGCTCTTGAGTAGTACGATCCATGCGTACTTGCTCAACACATCAATAACGGTGAGTATGTAGTGGTGGCCTCTATTGAAGCTCGAATACGGGCGTATCTTAACGATATCAGCCTGCCACAGATCGTCGTATCCCCGGAATATGACGCGCCTTCGCGGAAAATTTCTTCTCGCAGGAGCGTGCAATTCCTCGACAAGTTGACGTCTCTCGGAGCAAACTTTTCTCTTTTCATCGGATCTCTTTTTCATGATTCGACGCGTAATACACAAAAAAATAATGTATTTTTTCTCGCTGTTGTCACTCGACTGACTCGTTTCGTCGATACGCGATTTAATTTATAATAAGACCGGCTTCGCGAAGTTCCCCGATGATTGACAGCATCTCGTTGGGATTATCGTGAGGGTTGTTCCCTGCTCGGTGCGAAGCGTTGAGCAATCGTAGACGACCAACCAGCTCGTTGGGATCATACCAGTGCAAGTAATCGATCGCGTTGTCGTTTAGCGTCATTGCGTGAGGTAATCCATTTCCAGATATCTTACTCTGTTTCTTGGGTGTGATCAACATCAACGGGGCGATTATGTGTTTTTACTTGTATCCCTTGTTGTTCAATAATCGACCCTGCGAATGATGCTTTTGCTTGTGCGCGCTCGTCACCAACAACATGCTCTTATTCTTGTGCATATCGTCTTCCGTGTAGAGGGCATCGTCGAGTATTCTCTTGAAAATCAACTCATAAAAACCGGGTGTATCGGCGTATCGTACGCCGTCGATAATTATGTTTTCTGCGTCATCCACGTCGAAACGTTTATTGCCAAACATCAATCCATCCTTGTGTAAGTAAACACCATACACGTGATCTATACCGCTCTCTTTATCTTGCGCTTCCCGCAGGACAGCCTCGACGTACTTTTGACCCAACGGGCCCAAACTGGCTCGTAACGTCTCTCGACCTTCCGACGTTTGCAGCTGATTTTGAAACTTCGTCGCTAACGAGTCTTCTGTCGTTTCGAAAACGTTCTCCAACGACTCTATCGTCGGTACGATTTTGGCGCGTGGGGTGGAGGTTATCGATTCGAGCGATCGATCATTGGATTTATGCAGAACCATGGAACGCTCGAATGCCTCGCTCGCTTCTTCTCCCTCCTCTTGTTCCTCCTCCTCGTTCCTCTCACATTTAGAGGCAAACGATGCATTTTCGTCACGCGACTCTCCATTTGTCACGCGCTTGCCGGGACTGTCGATGAAAAGTCACAGCGGCTGGATAAGAGGTTTAAAATGTCTATCCAACGCGATGTCCTCCTCGATTCTACCGGTCTTCAGAGCGCGATGATTCTTGCGGATTGACTCGCTCGTCTTCTCGATCTCCCTCGCAATATTTTCACGCTCGCGCACATCTGCCATGTTTGTCCGTGGCTAAGTATCGACAACGACTGGTTACGTTACGGTTTCGCGAACTCGTTAAATCCTTTTCTGTTTCGTCCATTTGTGAGCACACTGTCTTTATCTATCACTACGAATCCATTTTTTTGTTGCCAACATTCGCGGCACAACACGTGTTTCAAGTTGGTACCATCCTGTTTGAACAGGATCAGCAGGTTCCCGTTGTCGCGTATCAGATTAGGTATCCTCGCGTACGTCTGACAGAGATAGAAGCAGTTCGACGTTCGCGTGGTAATCCATCGAAAAGTATTCTGTCACCGCATCCTGCTTGTCGCATGCCACGTCATCAAAGATAAAAATAGAATTTCGACGCGCCTCGCCGGTGGAACGACGTCGCTGTTATTAAAGAAAGCAAAGTTGCCGATTTCGTCGATAGACGTAAACAAATTTTCGAGATATTGATATTTTGGCTGTTGCAACGATTTCGAGTAGACGTACACGTTCTCGAAACGTACGCCGTTCGGACTCTCGAGTAAGCTTATGAGAACGTTGGTTTTACCGCAATTCGACGGGCCGCAAATCATCGCGCGTATAGTAGCATTTCGCCGTGCTTGCGCTTCTCCACGCCGCTTCCCATTATTCGCGATTTCGCGTCGCGTATCACCAGCGGTTGCAGCACGAATTTCATGGTCGCACTACGGGCTGTGCGCTTTCGACCGCCTATTTAAAGGCGCCCGAATCCGCGAGTCGCGCAGTAATATAATGTATCTCGCGCTGTGTCATCCTTCCGACATTCTGAATTTGAGCGATGAGCAGTTGCAGTATATACCAAAGGTCGTACTGTTACGAATGTACGGTAAGCCTATACGAAGTTAGATCCCCATTTTTTGAATTCATATATTTTGAGAATTGTGCTGAATTGTGTTAGGTTTGTGCTACATTGTGCTCGAATATTAATGTCAAGATACGAAAAATACGTTAAAAAATTAAAAAAAACCGTATTTTAGGTCAGCCCCCCACTTTGCGATTTTTTCAATTTTTAGGATTGTGCTAGGTTGTGCTAAGCTGTGCTAACATTATGCTAAAGTGGTATTTACAAATAACGACAACAACAGAAGATATGGCAAAAAACGATTTTTTACAATTCTGAATAAAAATAACGCTAACATTTGTATCCGTCATTTAAATACCACCAAATTGCATATCTGAGTTGTGCTAGTCCAACACAAATTAGCACAACCATTAGATTGGCTGCCACAACAATATTAAGGGTACTTTACTCTTGAGCGCGACCGTCCGCGAAAGCATTTTTTGTTCAAAATTCGGGTTTCTAAGAGCCCAGACACAAGCTTTTGCATAACGCATAACGCATAGTGCATAAGCGAATCAACTAATCAGAAGCTTTCCTTTCCTCTCATTTCATGGAAAAGAAGAATTTCGATTGGTTGATTCCATTATGCACTATGTATTATGCGTTATGCAAAAGCTTGTGTCTGGGCCCTAACGCTTCGATGTGATTAATATTGCATATCTGAGTTGTGCTAGCATAGCACAAGTCAGCAAAAACGTTAGATTCGCTGGCACAACGATATTAAGGGTATTTTATTCTTGAGCGCGATTGCTCGCGTAAGCATTTTTTGTCCAAAATTCGGGTTTATAATGCTTCGATGTGAATGATATTGCATATCTGAGTTGTGCTAGCCTAGCACAAGTCAGCACAACCGTTATATTCGCTGACACAACGATATTGAGGGTACTTTACTCATGAGCGCGACCGTCCGCGTAAGCATTTTTTGTCCAAAGTTAGGGTTTATAATGCTTCGATGCGAATGATATTGCATATCTGAGTTGTGCTAGCCTAGCACAAGTCAGCACAACTCTCAGTGTCGTCTGCACAGCGATCTTAAGGGCACTTTACTCTTGCGAGTATCTCTCGTTGATCTACTTTTCTGTCAATTATTCGGTAAATTTGTAATGCTTGGTAAGATGCATACATGCTATGCACACACACACACGCGCGCGCGTGCGCACACACACATGTTATTCGCGCGCGCGCGTATGTATATATATGCATTAGAGTAACAGGTATATACGCCGCGCTGGAATTTACGCCGCGAAAGTCAGAAAAAATAGAAGGAGTAGGGGTAATTTTCTCGCAACTACTCTGTTACATGCCTTTATGTTATATTAGTATTGTAAATTGGAGTGCATGTATAACTATTAAATATATTTATATATATGTGTCTAATGGTGTTGTGATACATACGAGGTGTAATCAAAAAGTAAGGTGACTTTTTGAATTTCGCGCGCTCTGTACACTCTAATTTCAAAATTTTGTTGTTGTGTTGGTACACTCGTCA
>NW_017300256.1:114352-124354 GCF_001594075.2 Trachymyrmex cornetzi
TGAAAAGGCCCATGAAAGGACGAAGATTTGCGACGATTGAGGAGATTAAGGCTGCATCGCTGGAGGAGCTCAAGGCAATACCCAAAAGTGCATTTCAGAAGTGTTTTGACGACTGGAAAAAGCGCTGGCACAAGTGCATTGTATCACAGGGGGATTATTTTGAAGGGAATAACATAATTTTGGATGAATAAATGAATATTTTTTTATAAAAATGAAAAGTCACCTTACTTTTTGTTCACACCTCGTATATGTCTAGTTATTAATCGAGTATGAGTGTTCGCGATTTTGCCGAGAAATGATTTCCGTTGACAATTTATGCGCCGCGAAATGAGATTAGGAGTGCATATACGTGGCTGTCATTGCGATCGCGAAAATTTCTCTAAGTCCGTTGTTCGTTAAGTTCTTAAAACCATCGCGGTCGAGAGTGCATTATTAAAACCATCTCTTTGGACCCACAAGTGCATTATATCGAATATCCACTGCCCCCTCAGGTAAGGTGCCTTAAGGGCAGGTTCTCATGAAACTCGACCCGAAAATGTCAAAATTTTTTTGCGTTTTTTTGATAGCTTATTATGTGTAGAATAAGCCCCCATAAACGCCAGAAAAAGTTTGGCTGAAAAAAAAAAGTGGTACAAAAAGCGAACCCACCTTTTTACACTAAAATCGACTAAAATTGAGTTCGCGCGGTAACGCGTATTTTACGTAGATATCTTTGAAATTTGAACTTGTATTTCTCCAGCTTACCATCATATGGTAAAAACTGATCAATCGTCACAAATGAAACATTACGAGATGGAGGAAGGCCTAATGTATGGTCCAGGAATAGCCGATTAACCGAAAGTTTTTATTTTTCGATTTACACAAAGAAAACCCTTATCAAAATTTTAAACGCGTTTTCTGAAAAATACTGTTTTTCAAAACTGTAGCCACGATTTCTCAAGATCTAATTGACGGATCGGGTCAAACTTTTTTTTATTTTAAAGTAAATTAAATTTATTGGAGGATGAACCTAAATGCGACTGATATTTCATGTTTTTTCGATTTTTTATAGCACTTTGAAGAGCGAACAAAAACGTAAAAAACGACATTTAAAATTCAAATGCATGTCATTTTTTCAATTTTCGATATTTTTTCGGTTTTATAGGTTCAAGCTCCAACAAATATCATATATTTTAAGAAAATTTTTGGTTTTTTCGTTTTAGATCATCCGTTCGACCGCAATCCTGGCTGTAATCAACCAACATTTTTTTCACACGGTCACGTTGCAGCACGCATAAAACATTTTCTTCACAATATTAAGCGACGAAAAAATTTATTTTTGTACTTAAATACTTGATAAATATGTGCCAAAAAACTAGAATTGATAATTTACATCCTACCATGAGAAAAAAATTCAAGAAAATTACCTTATTTTCGGGTCGCTAGATGAGAACCTGCCCTTAAGTGTGTTAAATGTTTCGATGATGATGGGATAGGAAGAGTAAAGGGCGAATACAGCGACCTACCGTATTTATCCAAACATCTTAAAAAGTATCCGTATAAAGATGTTAAGGCCCATTTCACCATGTGCCATGTGTCTCTCGCAGTGGATGCGGCAGGTCAAAGCACTCGCGGCAGCCTCGGTGAGTGCAATAGTGTGGGCCAATTGACAACTAGTGGCGCGGCTAAAGCGACCTCACGATTGGCGGAGACGGTTGGAGGACCAGATAAGCGCCGGGCCGCAACATCGGGTTCGCGGCGACTAAAGGCGCGGGTCCAATAGAGGTCCGTAAACTTAACCGTAAAATCCGTAACCGTAAGAAATCTCCCCCTATCGTCTCCAATGGCAGCCCGTGGCGGTAACATAACGTAATGTAACTAACATAAAGAACTGTACTTGTATAATTGCGCGGAGTATTTTAACCTCTTTGCTGCTTGATATTTGAAGTTGTTTATTTGATTGTAGAAGTATATATTTATAATGAATTCTCTGCAACTTAAAAAAGCAGCTCTTGTGATTGTAAATTCAATTGAAATTATTTTGCAATTATTGCGGAGAAAAAAGAAAAAGACTCCAAAACGAAAATTTTGGGTTCGACCTATGTTATTACAACGGAAGAAAAAAGGTCATTTTCATACTCTCTTCCAATATATAAAAACCAAAGATCATGAGCAATTTTTTAAGTTCACACGAATGACTGTTTCGCAATTCGAGGAACTATTACAAATATTGCGAGAATCTTTAACGAAAAAAAGTATTCGTGAGCCTCGATCACCAGAACAACGACTATGTATTACTTTGTAGTAAGTATATAATTTATATATATAAAGTATTTTAGTTGTAATTGTCATTCTATTTCAATTACAGTTTCAGTGAAATATTTTATTTTATATTTAGTTACTTAGCCCATGGCTGCAGCATGCAAACTGTTGCATGGAACTTTTACGTGGCCAAATGTACAGTAAGCAAAATTATCCGTGATACATGCAGAATTATTTGGGAAAAGTTATCGCCGAAGTATTTGCCACGGTCTACTACAGAAGATTTTATACGATATGCTCAAGATTTTCAGGATAAGTGGAATATGCCAAATTGCATTGGTGCGATTGACGGAAAGCACATCGTTATTCAATCTCCTTATAATAGTGGGAGCAATTTCATCAATTATAAAAAGACATTCAGCATCGTTTTATTAGCAGTTTGCGATGCTAACTACATTTTCACGCTTGTTGATGTCGGGGCTTTTGGCTCGCAAAGCGACGGAGGAGTGTATAAATCATCAGCTTTTGGAGAAGCAATGGATAATAACGAACTTGGTGTATCAGACGATACCAACTTATCGGGAACTGATATAAAGTTTCCATATTATTTAGTAGGTGACGAAGCTTTCCCATTGAAAAGCTACATTATGCGACCATATCCTGGAGCTAACTTGAATATAACACAGAAAATATTTAATTATCGTCTCTCTCGAGCACGTCGCGTAATTGAAAACTGTTTTGGGATTTTGGCTAGTCGTTGGCGAATCTTTAGATCGACGATTATTGCGGATGTCAATACCGCAGAATGGAATGTATGTGCTGCATTATGCTTGCATAACTTTCTTCGATTGTCAGAACTCTCAACAAGTCCAGAGAATGCTATGTATTGTTCTAAACGTCACGTCGATACAGAGGACCAACAAGGAAATGTAGTACGTGGAAATTGGAGAAAATGTGAAGAAAATAGCGTTTTCAAGACGATTGGAAGAATGGGAGCAAATAACGCTACACGCAAAAATATAAACTTACGTGATACGCTTGCTAATTATTTAATTTCTGCAGAAGGCGCAGTTTCCTGGCAAGAAACACATGTAACTAGAGGATCGTTTTAATAATGACTGATTTAACGCAGTTTACACTGTACAATTTTCTATCGTATGAATAAAAAACAAATACTGATTCATGCTTTTATTTTCGAGAATATGTATACTTTTTATTTCTAACCGCTCACAGTAAAGGAATAATTGTATTTGAATGTACTTCAAAATTATCTTTATTGATAAAATGTCTTCCAACTAAAATTATAAGTAAAATTTTTTCAAATTACAAGAATGCTTCATTAAATGCTATAAATGACAAAAATTGCACTTCATTAACTGCTACATAAAAATTGTAATGCATAACTGAAACATAAAGTACTTTACTTTTTTTAAAGAAAACAAAGTTTTATAAAATTCATTTCAAGTTCTTAATAATAAATTTAATTTGTGTTAATAATAAGGTAAAACAAATACATTTCATTCAGTCAGATTCGAGTTCTAACATAATTGAACTGATCCTGCTACGAGCAATTTTTTGCTTTGCTTTAGACATTGTTTTCAACTGACTGTACGTCATTATACAAAAATTGTATGCTACATCATCGCACTTGCCCGTTGATTCACACAGTTCTTTTACATTTTGCAAGGCTCCTGAAATTGCTAAAATAGCAGCATCATCCGCATTTTCTTCAACCTTTCTGGCTTTTTTTGCTTTTTTACCTCCATCATCAGTAGCAAACTGAAGACATGAATTCTTCCGATGTTCAGTGTTTCTATTATTTTTTTGTAATGGCTCCGTCAAGTCTATCAAATGGCCTTCTGAATCACTTATTTCTTTTTTAATTTCAATTATGTTATCATTTTCTTTATTTTGGATAGTTCTTAAATATTCAGCTACATCTGGATCGTTAGTCTCTACTGTCTCTACTGTCTCCCAGCAGACGGAGTCTTTTTCAGATAGTGACACACTTTTTTTCATAATATTTCCACGTGTCCTGTCACAACATTAAAAATCAACTTTTTTTTCAAATGTGCATTATATATCGCATTCGGTACATATAATATATTCACTGCAGTTACCAATTGACATAATCAACTACAGTAATCCAATCTTCATTGATATAATACATCATAAATGTTATTAAGATCTTTCACAGGACATTACCTTCTAGTTTGTACATGTGGTTCTAGAAATAGAAGACTTTTGTACAGAGTACTAGGAGATAGTAAATTCGAGGACCCTGAGCCGGATGGAAGTCCTGCTTTCAAAGATCGCCTCTCACGAGCAAAACGTTCACGTAATTGGCCCCATCGGTATTGGCAGGCAGTAACTATAGAAGAACATAAATAATACTGTTATTTGCTAATATTGAACCAAACAAATAAATCATTATAATATGTATAATACATACCTTCTACGTTCAACGTTTTGGCGATGCTAGACCATGAATTTTGGGCCTTGTTTCTATCTTTATAATCTGGACGGCTTTTCGCATAGAGGTTAGGACATTTCTCCACTAATTGAATTAAATTTAAATCGAAAGATTCCATTTCGCGTGTTTGTTTAATATTTACTGCACCAATCTATAATCAATAATCCAATATTATTTATTTGCTGCACCGATCTATAATCAAATTTAATCTAACCTAATCTCTTTCCGTAACTGTAACCGTAAAAGTTCAAATATTGCAACTTTTAAGGTTACGGTTACGGACGTTACGTATATTACGGTTACGTTTACGGATCCCTATTGTAAATGATCCTTAACGCTTCCGTTCCCCCCTTCGCCATCGCAAGCAGCCAATGAAGCAAAGGCCCAAGGAAGGACGTCAATAACACCGACTAGCAGATCCCCTTCATACGCAGCAGTCACTGCGGGCCCATCAACCAGGAGCACAACATCTTCCACCACAGTCCGCAGTAAGACTGTCGCGAAGAGCGCCGCGCCTACCACAACAACCAGAGAGGCCAGGAGATCCGGCGAGGCCGCCGCAACGAGGAAGTCGCCGAGGACCGCCACGGTGAGCAAACCACGTGCGGTGTCGGTAGAAATAGTGAAATTGCCTGTCAAATCCATCTCCAAGATAGGCGTGCTGAACGCGGACAAACCGGCACGCGCTCCCTCTCATCCCCCGCAGAGGACATCACCGGAGGCGGGGGATTCACGACCATCCTTGGAGAAAATAAAATGCGGAGAGGGAGCAATGAATAAGTTGCCCGTCAATAAAGATCTTCCAGTTTCATCCAGGACTCGACGGGCAACGAGCGTGCTGGTTGAGAAGTGCGACGACACTGCAAGACGGGAGCGCGTCTCCCCACACCCTCCTCGTAACATAAAGAAGTATATATTATTGTCATCATCTGAAGAGGAGGGTACGCCATTCCAACCAGGCGGCGTGGGGAGACTGTGATTGCGAAGGAACCGGCTGACCAAACCACCCCCCATTACGATATCTTCTGAGGGGGTGGTTATGAGCGGTGGTTACGACCTCAAGGAGGTCGACCAGCGCTCCCTTCGAGAAGAGTGCAATGGATGCACCTCTGTCAGCTATGGACCGGCCATCGTCCAGAGTGGCAGGCAACTCGACGTCGCCAATCGCAGGGGGCCTTAACAACATAATGGACCAATGGAGGAAGACACTCCCTGCGATGCTCCACAGCCTGCCTCCGACTACCAGAGGCAATCCATCAGGGATCCCAGGCGAGAAATCCTTCTCGCCGGCGACTTCGCTACCGACGACGCTCACCACATGCACGGTGACGACGACCACCTGTGGAAGCCCAATTACATCTACGGGCTTCACATGTGGCGCGGGGAGGCAAATAACACCACCATCTAGCCTCCCTCAAAGGAACATCCTCCCGACCATCGGGGAGGAGAAATCGTCACCGTGCTCGGCGGTCACAACACCACCAAAAGGCGGCTTCAGGACGTCCCCGCTTATCCAACCAAGGCCAACAACTCCGGAGCCTGAGCGGGGACAAGAGTAGCGGCGGCAAGAAGGCGCGGCGTCCACTATACCCATCGTCGAGGGGGATGAGCAGTGGGGTGGCCAGTGGACGGTAAGCGTGGAGAGAAGAGCGAGAAGGCAGCAGAAACACGACAGATCCTCCTCCAACTCCGAGTTCCCGCCAACCGTTGAACCATCGCGTTCGCCGCGCATAGCCCCACTATCTGCATTAATTGCAGCGTCGACGAACCAGCACGACAAGAGTCTGAGCGTCAGCAGAATGAACAACAATACTTGTGAGGAAATAACTCCGCACCATAACATTTTGCCAGTGGGAGCGGAGCGACGAGGCCGGGAGACATCGCTGGACGACAACGAGGAGGGAGACGTCGGCCAGTGTACTGGAACGCAGGTAAATGCCGAACATCCGAGTGCTCCCACATATGTCCGTGGTGTGATGTCTCGACAGGGAGCAGCCAAGTCACCCACCGTACCACCGCGAGCCGATCGTGAGGAGGGCGGTCGGCAGCATCACGGTCGGCGGCATCCGGACGTACCTGTCGGTCAGCCGTCGCGGGATCACCCGGCGCCTGCGACTGTCGCGAGGCAGCGTAGGCGTGAGCGGGTGGCCGCCCGCGACGCGCTGCTCCATCGGTCTAAGGACGTCGCTACGATTGCGGACCTGGAAGCGTTCGCGGCTTCGATCGCGGCGTTCTTCGGGGAAGATGCATCGACCACTGTACCTGCAGCCCGAGCTCGCGATCGCACGGCGCGGTCACGGGAGACGGGTGCGCGTCAGGGGGCGAGGGGAGGTGAGAGAGGGCCCCGGAGCGTCGGGAGAAGTACGCGGAGACTGGATGCGCGAGGCCAAGAGCCTTCAAGCGCTGTACAGGGCGAACCGTCGTAGGACGGTGCGAGAAATACTCCAGGGACCGGCTGATCGGTGCAAAGTGCCGAAACACCGGATCCAGGAGTACTTTGAGCATCTGTATAGCGGCGGGGATGCTCTGGCCGGCGTTGGCGTGGAAGCCGAGCGCCCCGACTCCCCGAGTTCGCAGGAGGTGTCCGCGGTCCTGGGTCCGCTCGCGGAGTGAGAAGTGGACCGTCGGCTCCGGCGTATGAATAACTCTGCGCCGAGTCCCGACGGTGTATCCTACCGTCTCCAGTGACCGTCGTGGGGCGGATCCGGGAGCGCGGCTCCTCACAGCTATTTATAACATCTGCTTGCGGCTCGAGACAGTCCCCGCGTCCTGGAAGGACGCCAACACTGTGTTAATTCACAAAAAAGGAGACCGGACCGTGTTGGAGAACTGGCGCCCTCTCGCTTTGGGGGACACCGTCCCCAAACTCTTTGCCGCCCTCTTGGCCGACCGACTGGGCGGTCACTCACGGGAAGCTCTACTACGTGCAGAAGGGCTTCTTGCGGGACGAGTGGTGTTACGAGCATAACTTCGTCCTGCAGGAAATCCTGACGCATGCTAAGCGAACTAAGCGCCAAGCGGTGGTCGCTTGGCTGGACCTGTCCAACGCGTTTGGATCGATCCCGCACGCGACCATCCGCAATGCGCTTACAAGATCCGCGGTGCCACGGTATCTCATAGCGATATGGGACTCCATGTACGATGGTTGCACGACGAGGGTGCGAAACGCCGAGGGTCACACAGCACCCATCCTCATCCGGTCGGGCGTCCGTCAGGGTTGTCCGCTAAGTCCTATTATTTTTAATCTAACCATCGAATCGGTCGTCCGTGTGGCGGCCGGATCAGACGATGGCTATAACTTACACGAGCGCTCGTGGTCCGCGCTTGCTTATGCGAACGACATTGCACTGCTGGCCCAGACGCCTGAGGGGATGGAGAGGTTGCTAGCCTCTATGGAGGCGGAGGCAGCGTCGGTGGGATTGTGGTTCAACCCTGCAAAGTGTGCCACCCTGCACATTAGTGCGGGGAATGGCGGCATGGTCCTACCGACGTCATTCTAAATCCAGGAGGAAACGATAAACCCCGTGGCTCAGGGTGATCGTACACCCACCTTGGCATTCCAACCGGGTTCTCCGTCGACCAGACGCCTTATGCTGCTGTCGGGGACATCGTCTCGGACCTGCACGCGGTCGACCGATCACTACTCGCCCCGTGGCAGACGATAAAATTTTTATTACTTAATTAATCAAGTAATCGGAAAAAATTTAAAAGTAAAAATATTTTATTCCGATTACTTGATTAATCAGGAAATAAAAAATTTTTTATTTCGATTACTTGATTAATCAGGCAATTAAAAATTTTTTATTTCGATTACTTGATTAATCAGGTAATTAAACAATTTTTATTCCGCTTACTTGATTAATTAAATAATATTAGCTTCGACGAAGTGTGTCTTGTAGCGTAATTGAATAGAAGCGTCGTATAACAAAATAAATGGAAAGGTATCGCGATGAACAGCATACGTTTTGCGTAGTGCTCTTTCAATTAATTACCTCGCTTAACATACCTAATTGTGTTAAAACGTATTTAATCGTGCTCAATAATGTGATTTATAACGATAAGAATTGTAAAGAAACGATAAGATTAAGAAATGATAAGGGAAACTTCAAAACTAAAATGACATTCTTGGATAGTGTAGGCTCGATACGGCGAAACACGGGACATGTCAGGCGGCGAAGCGCTATCCTTCCCCTCTCTATGCGCGCCGTTCTGAGTGGCTCGCTTGCCAGGCCATCCCCGCTCCTCGCGGCCCGCCGCTCGACCGGCGCGTCATGGTGGGGACTGTAGGCCGTCCTGCCGGCAGCAGTACATGATCAGTAGGCTGGTCGGACGCTCGTATTCACCTATCTTTAAACGTTAATATCTCGTTAAATATTGCGTCCACTGCAAAATGGTACAAAACATTTTTGTTTCCCTTGATCCAATCTATGTCCCCACTGTGTTTCAGTCACATTTTTTGAGACACCCTGTATATAAAAAGATCTCTCTTTGTTATGCGGAAATATGCACGTTATAAGTCGTTTCACCACGATAAGATGGAGATCATCGGAACGGTTTTTTCTTTTCTTTTTTGTTTTTTAATTTTTTTTGCTTTTTGTATTTTTAACTTATTTTGTTTTTCTAAACATTTATTTGTTATTTTGCTTTTTGCCTTTTTATTGTGCCATATAATATTTCAAAGGAAAAAAAGGATTAATGTTAAAAAGTTTAATGTAAAAATAAAACAATGCTTAAAATATTATTTATAAACAATTATAGAATAATGCGTATGTTATTTAAAAAAAATAATGAAAAAATTCTTATAACATTAAAAATAAAAAAATGAAGTAATGCGTATATTATTTAAAAAAAATAATGCGTATAATATTATTACAATGCTAAATAATACTATAAAGGTATAAACAATATTCATGTGTGATTCATTAATTTTTTTATTTAAAAAATATTATTGAAAAAAAATAATGCGTATAACATTATTACAATGCTAAATATTACTATAAAGGTATAAACAATATTTATGTGTGATTCATTAATTTTTTTATTTAGAACGTTTGTTCTGTAAACTTATGTTTAATAAAAGTAAAATAAACATTCTATTTTAGTTTTTGCTAACAAAATGTTCTATTTTACGCAAGATTGTTGCGCGTTGTCTATAAATTGATTTGCATGGACCTTTGTTTACGAAATTTTTAATAAATTGAAATATGTTCAATGTAGCGTTTGTAACGAGGCACCCCCCGAAGTGCATCGTTCCCGGCAATACCAACTCGCCGGATGCCGCTACGGTG
>NW_017300256.1:125240-126705 GCF_001594075.2 Trachymyrmex cornetzi
CACACACACACACACACACACACACACACACACACACGTGTTACGCATACACACCGCACACTCACAGCGACACAGACTCTGTATACACACGCAAACACCGCTGGCAGCAAATATCAGTCGCGACGACTGGTATCGCACACACACGCACACATACACATACACATACACGCACTCTGTATCTATACAACAGAATATAGCATCGTTCTTATTTCTCAAAACCGTATTCGGCTTCATTCATACCGCCTTGTCTCGCTCCTCCTGGCCGAACCTCTTTGCGACCCTGGCCGCAGCCCGTGACCGAGCTACGTCCGCGCAAAGTAAGGTTGTTTCACGTTTATAAGGGTATTATGAAATATTGTGTGTGTGCATGCAGCCGTAAATAACTGGATAATACAGTTGAATCCACACGTGTTTACAACAAGTCTATCTTTTCCATCTTTTAATGTTTCGCAAAGATTTCCATTTTGTAACATAGCGATATCAATCTTTTTTCTTTTGCGGACTCCTGTAAAGTCGGATCGCGGTTGGAGATATGTTCCTTTGATTCTAGTTCCTCTTTTATTTTTAATTCGCCAATTGTGTTCGTCATTTAAATCGGAGTACTCATTTTCTGATTTGTCACTTGATGCTGTGTAAATTTTCCTTTTCATCCATATTATTCGAAATGTCAATTTGTATTGTATGTGAAGTTTCATTTTGCGTTATGTTCTTATCTGTTTGTACATTTTCATTATACATTTCTTGTGTAAATTGGATGTCAGTGCATGTAAGATTTTGTTGTGAATGTGGTGTGCATGGTATAATGTGTGTGTCTGAATGTCTTCGTTTTTTTTAGTCTTACTTTCAGCGTTTCTTGTATTTTTCAATTCATTTTTTTAGTTTCAGATATTTGCTCTGCCATTGCGAGTTTTGCTCGACCAGAAAATGATCGTAGATGCAAAGTTACAAATTTATCAACTCCAATCGGACGAGAAATATTTTTTAAAAGTCGATGCTTGCAATCATTAAATTCTGCCTCCACTGCAGAAGACGTCGCAGTCGAAGACCCGTAATTAAAAATGGGCACCATGATATTCGAATACAGTGTGGGAGTATAGTAACAAAGATATTATTCGCTTTCCTATCCTTACCGAATAATACGGATTTACATTACATCTTGGATTTTTTATAGCGTTATTTTTAGCCATTGCCATACATTCAGCAGAGAATGTTGTCAACCACGCAGTGATATCTGACATGCTCTGAGTCGTTTTTTCCATTTCCATATCAAAGGTATCAAAGTCATTAAAACGTTCCATCTCATCTTTTTCATCGTCAATAATTTCACATGGAACAGTATTCTGTATGACAACAGCATGTAATTTTTAAAGCAGTGTTCTGCATAAGACGGAATATTATCTTTCAAAACAATACAAAATCAAAGGCATTGAACCACTACGCCAATTATCGTCAGCGAAAATGATAT
>NW_017300256.1:127332-129676 GCF_001594075.2 Trachymyrmex cornetzi
TGAATTGTTGGATTTCTTAGAACTAGATTTGTGTTCAGCAATTCTAGTTCCTATCTTCTTTTTCGTTTGTCCAACATAACAGGTCTCACAATCAAGACAATCAATCCTGTAGACAACACAACTATATTCCATATTCTTTAATTTATCTTTACCAGTTTTTATAATTGAATTTAGAGTATTAATAGGTTTGAAAGCAACAGTCAAATCATTCTTTTTTGCTATCGATTTAAATTTTTCTGAAATTTCTTTAATGTACGGTATGATAAAATAATTATTTATGCCATTATTTTCATTAGAATCTTGTAAAGAAACGTTATTAATATATAAATTATCTCTTCTTGATAGGTTTTTAATTCTATTATTGATAGTTGAGAAAAAGAATTCAAGAGGATAACCATTGTTCAACAGGATGTCAATCATATTCTCGATATTCTTTGTGTGAAATTTTGGGTGTGACAAAAAAATTATTCTATCTAGTTGACCGATTATAACACCTCTTTTATAATTTATCGGGTGATTAGAATTATAATTGAGGTACCTTCCTGAATTAGTCGATTTTTTGTAATTATTGAATATAATATGTTCTTTTTCAATAATTAAACTAACATCTGAAAAGTTCATTGATTTATCATTATTTTCTTCACAGGTGAACTTCAATCTGTCATGATAACCATTAAATAAATCTAAAATTTCCTTAATTTGATTAGAAGCCGCAAGGATGATATCATCCACGTACCTATAATAGATTGGTATATTAAAATTACATTTCGAAAGCAAATTCATCTCCAAATCCTGTATAACAATATCTGCTAAAGTGGGAGACAATGGAGAACCCATAGGCATGCCATAGATTTGCTTAAAAAAACTTTCATCAAATTGAAAATACGTGAAATTAAAAATAAGTGAGCTTTTAAAAATTCATTCTTTGGGATCTTTGTATTTTTCGAAATAGAATTCCATATGGAATCAATACCAACTCCTCAGGAATATTCGCGTACATTGACACTATATCAAAGGATACTATTTTGTGTTCGTCATCTAAAAGTAAACCATTAAGTTTCTTGGAAAATTCAAAACTATTTTTTATAAAACTGAATCCATTTTTTTAAACTTCTTTCAATTATATCTTTAATAAATGCAGCTAATGGATATAAAGGGCTGTTGATACAGCTAACAATTATTCTTAAAGGGTACCCATTTTTATGTATCTTTGGCAGTCCATAAGTTCTCGGAATCGTCCCATCTGTAATATATAATCTTCTATATGTACATTGATCAATAAATTCCATGCTCTACCACCTCATTACTAATTTATGCACTTGATTCGTCATCATTTTTGTCGGATCATTTTTAATCATAATATAAGTTTTATTATCGGATAATACAAAGTTTTATTTTCGAAAAATACAAAGATCCCAAAGAATGAATTTTTAAAAGCTCACTTATTTTTAATTTCACGTATTTTCAATTTGATGAAAGTTTTTTTAAGCAAATCTATGGCATGCCTATGGGTTCTCCATTGTCTCCCACTTTAGCAGATATTGTTATACAGGATTTGGAGATGAATTTGCTTTCGAAATGTAATTTTAATATACCAATCTATTATAGGTACGTGGATGATATCATCCTTGCGGCTCCTAATCAAATTAAGGAAATTTTAGATTTATTTAATGGTTATCATGACAGATTGAAGTTCACCTGTGAAGAAAATAATGATAAATCAATGAACTTTTCAGATGTTAGTTTAATTATTGAAAAAGAACATATTATATTCAATAATTACAAAAAACCGACTAATTCAGGAAGGTACCTCAATTATAATTCTAATCACCCGATAAATTATAAAAGAGATGTTATAATCGGTCAACTAGATAGAATAATTTTTTTGTCACACCCAAAATTTCACACAAAGAATATCGAGAATATGATTGACATCCTGTTGAACAATGGTTATCCTCTTGAATTCCTTTTCTCAACTATCAATAATAGAATTAAAAACCTATCAAGAAGAGATAATTTATATATTAATAACGTTTCTTTACAAGATTCTAATGAAAATAATGGCATAAATAATTATTTTATCATACCGTACATTAAAGAAATTTCAGAAAAATTTAAATCGATAGCAAAAAAGAATGATTTGACTGTTGCTTTCAAACCTATTAATACTCTAAATTCAATTATAAAAACTGGTAAAGATAAATTAAAGAATATGGAATATAGTTGTGTTGTCTACAGGATTGATTGTCTTGATTGTGAGACCTGTTATGTTGGACAAACGAAAAAGAAGATAGGAACTAGAATTGCTGAACACAAATCTAGTTCTAAGAAATCCAACAATTCA
>NW_017300256.1:130259-133725 GCF_001594075.2 Trachymyrmex cornetzi
GGTGATTGTGGTACAATACAATGTTTTAAAGATTTTTACCATGCACTTCAGTAAAATTAATCAAACTTATTTTATACTTTATTGTAGTTTTATTAATGAATGAGAGAGATTTATATCAAAATTCTTCGAAATACAATGTTGTCCCACGATTGTCATATTTTCAGGGTAATTTCTAAGAAAAAATTCTCTCCGTGTAATAACTATAATGACTTGTAAAAAACACTAGCGTCATACTAATTTTCGTTTAATTCTACTTACATCGTTTATGAATGTTAACTGAAGATGGTCTAATTTAGACCGAAACGTAATGTCTTATTGTAATAAATTTTATATAATATATCATTTTCGCTGACGATAATTGGCGTAGTGGTTCAATGCCTTTGATTTTGTATTGTTTTTAATATTAACCACGTCTCGACTTATTTTGTTATTATCTTTCATATTCCCAAACATTTCACTATTTGTTAAAACAATTGTACATTTTGCTACTTCCTGAAATTGTTCAAAATTTGAGATTTTTGTGAGGAATGCCATGATCGTGATATAAAATAACCGTGCTTGAGGATGGATAATTTTCAATTCTTTCCATCTCAAAACCATATGAATGAAATGCGATATATATAAGCGCAAAAATAAAGATGGCAGATTTTACGATTTTCCAGTCAAACATAAGAAGCACTGGGACAAATAGTCTTGTAAATTTTTGCATTAACAAAATGCTCTAACAGTAGCTCCTATTAAAGCTCTATCAAAATCGCGAACGACTTGATTTGGCAATGGGAAATTTGGTTTGTGTTTCATGCCAATTCTTATGATCTCTGTTAACCAAAAATGAATGGTATTTGTATTTTGAGATGCGCTCAAAATTTGAAACACTGACATATGAGATGTATCAGTTTTTGTAATAATTTGATAAAAATAAATATGGGATGATAATTCTCCTGATGGATTTTTCAATTTTTTTTACTAAAGAACCTGTTCCATCTATGCAAATATAGTCTGAATTTTGAATGAAAACATTTATTTGTTCCAATGTACAATAGTGCACATAAAATGGATCTAACCCGATCGCATATATTTCTCCTGCGTGTCGGTTGTACTTTATATATTGTAAGTTTTGAAGTGGATCAGAAGTAGTAAGTGCTAAATTAATTTTTTCGCGTTCTTGTTTCGCTTTCGAAAGTATTCGATTCTTGGGTGAATGTGCGGGTTCTGGATCACCAAATTTCATTATTCTATTTGCTTCATTTCGACGCCAAATGCATGGTAAAATATTTCCTTCAAGCATTTTATTTGAGATTTCGACTCTTCGTTTTCATTTCAAATGTCGTTTTTTTTGTGCTTCATGGAAGCATTGAAATTTTCAATGACGCATTTCATAACGACATCTTCTGATGGTATCGGCTTATTTGCAATCATTCCGGAAAAATTACAATTGCATTCCGAACAAGTGGCAACAATTTTTTAAAATATCCCAGAATCGGACATTTTGCATCGTTTGAACGCTAAAGCACATGGTATACGTATTTGCTGCCATAATTATACGAATAAAATATCAGTCCAAATTCTTCGGAATAATACATTATAGCTTCTTTCTGATATTATTTATCCTATTCTACTTCTTCAGGGCCCATTGCTAACCATGTTTTAAATGGCAGAATCAATTCTATTTTTTCATCATTGTACGAATCATGTAGTGTAATATCTTCTGAGATACTTAAAACAGAAATTAGAAGTTTTTCAATGTTGTGATAATTGAGAAATTTATTCCAAACTTCATATCTATTTCCCTGTAAAATAGTGTAAACATACTTTGGTGACAATTTTTTCCCAGTTTTATTTTGAAAATCATTACTAAGATCTTCATATATCATTGAACTAGGTGCAACAGGTTTTCCGGAAGAATTCGAAAAAATTTTATATCTTTCCGACAAAATTACATTCAAAAGTTGCAATGTATGGTCAGCCATGTTAAAAAAGTAATATATTAGGAAAAAACAATATTAATTATATCGATATTACACAAAATGATTCGCTGGAATAATATCATTAATTATCACACGCATAAAGAGCTTTCCTAATTTCTATATATTGCGCGCGCACCGCTGAATGGCATCCACTTCTTGCAAGAGTGGGGATCACGATCACGACGATTTGGATCTCGGCGGCATTGCGAACGGCTCAGTTGCCGTGCGAAAGTTTTCTCAACGTCGAAGGAAAAATGATGGTGAAAAAGAAAACCGATCAGACGCCAATGACGCTTGTAAATAATTGCGTGGCTTTCATGTTCGATGAAATTCGATATGAACTCAACGGTGTGGAGATTGACCGCAACAGAAACGTGGACACACCCAAGAATTACGTGTCGCTGACGTATGACAATGCTTTGATTGTGATGAACGCTGGATGGAACACTATATCCGACACAGAGGAAGGATATTTTAATTTTTGCGTACCGCTCAACATGCTGTTGGGCTTTTGCGAAGATTACAAACGCCTGATCGTCGACGTTCGCCACGAATTGATTTTGATACGAGTGCGCAACGACAACAATTGCTTGGTGGGAAATCCTATGACGTAGTCTGAAATTGAATTATTTAAAGTACAGTGGCGGATGCTTCACGTTGCGTTAAACGAGATCAATAAATTATCAATGCTGCGAGCATTGCAAAGCGGTTGTTATCTGAGCATGATCTTTCCCTCGTGGAATCTGTACGAGTATCCTCTGTTATAGAATACGACAAAACATTCATGGGCCGTCAAAACGGCGACTCAGCTTGAGAAGCCGCGATACGTTATCTTCGCTCTGCAGACCGGTTGAAAGAATGTCATGTCACAAAATGATAGCGTGTTCGACAATTGTAATTTTAGTAACGTGAAACTTTATTTAAATTCAACGTTTTATCCGTACGACGATTTAAATCTGGGTTTTTGCAAAAAGAGATACGCGTCCTGTTCGATATGTACGCCCGTTTTCGTAGAGCATATTATAGAATCGATTGCTTCGAAACGCTACTCAACGTGCTCTCATTTAACCAGGAAGGACCTTTTGTGGTCATTGATTGCTCGCGACAAAACGAATCCGTCAAGAGTGCCACTGTGGACGTACCCATAGAATTTGACTGTAAGGATAATGTCCCCGCAAATACAACAACCTATTGTCTCATCATACACAATCGCGTGGCTCAGTACAATCCGTTGTTCAACGTTGTACGCAAGATCATGTAAATTACATCACATGTATTTAGAACTTTAAGGGTACATTCTAATTAGTAAGACCTAAAAATAGGCTATTTTCATGATTTTTTTTTGAGGAAAGTGAAAAATATAGACACTCAAAATTTTTCAGGTATATTTATGGTACTTTTAAGTTGCTTTAAAAAAATTTTAAGTCATTTTATGAAAATCCCGAGGTAGGGCATAGTGCGCCGTGGACCACTGCGAAAAAAAAGGACCTCGCTGGCGA
>NW_017300256.1:134239-135297 GCF_001594075.2 Trachymyrmex cornetzi
ACGAATTTCGATTTGCCCTTTTTAACATGATATTCTAGACAGTTATAGCTATCGAATTCCGCAAAAAAAAATTTTGACCAAAATTTGACCCAACTGATGAGAATGTACCCTTAAAAAGAGGGAAAAAACTGGAGTTAGGTGCAGTCTCGAAAAGTTGCTCGTCATGGCCATACCGACGTTTGTGGACCTATAGGATTCATCGTTAACAAGAATTTTATCGTGAAGGAAGTAGCGGTGTTGAAACAGGAGGCTGTTCTCACGCATTACATTTTTACGAGTCCCGTGCTATGGAAACTTTGACAAAATCCGACAGGTCTTGCGCTTCCTGGTTGATTGCTTATCACCATGGATTGCGATGGGAGGACGGAAGGTTCCCGTACAGCGAAGCGAAACGCCTGATTACTGTGGCCGTATATGAAGATGATGCTGTCGTATACGTCAAGTGACTCGAGAAACGAGCGTGGCTGTGGAACTTACTTCTGGAAGATAAGCGAGAACGCATGTACATCGAGACCTTGGATGCAGTTTACGAAGACATGGAATGTCTCTAACTAATCTGGATGTTGCTAATACTATGTGATGCGGACAACATGTTAAGAAATGAGCAAAATGTATTCAAAATATATATGGTAACTGGTGGTAACAAAAGAATTTTTTTAATTAAAAATACGTTAACATATTTGTTATGTATTTCTTTTCCCTTCCTTTGTAATACACGTATAAACGTTTGTACGTATAAACATATGTATGAACGTATGTACATACGTATGTAAAAACGTATGTATAAACGTATAAACGTATGTATGAACGTATGTGCGTATAAACGTATGTATAAACGTATGTTATTGAACCGGTTATTGAAGACCGACCAATTCCACCACCTCTTTCCCCTCCCACAACCTCTTCCCTCTCTCCGCCCATCTCCACCACCCCAACAAGCAGCGCATTGTATAAAAAGGAACGGCTCGGAGGAACAGCTCCCCAGGTAAGGTTTGCCGACTATCAGCCGACGTTGAACGTTGGGCCGACGTTGGCGACATCACGGCAAACTGACTATG
>NW_017300256.1:138280-139231 GCF_001594075.2 Trachymyrmex cornetzi
CATTTAATGTTGGGCCGATCTTATCATTTGGATATTATGCCGACGTCGACGCGACGTTACAGCCAGTACTGGGCCGATAGTCGGAAGTTGGTAGCCGACGTTGGCCCGCTGTTGGCCCAGGTTTAAAATCGTACATGGGTCAGTATCAGGCTGCCTCTCGCCCTGATGAAGTGGACTGCAAGGTTCACGAAACGTTGGCATCTCAAGAATGGATCTGGACACGGAGGAAACCCGCGAAACGCATAACCTTTATAAACGTATGTATAAACGCATAAACGTATTTATGTATAAACGTACGTATAAATGTATAAACGTATGTATGAACGTATGTATGTATAAACGTATGTATAAACGTTTGTATGAACGTATGTATGTTTGTATAAACGTATGTATTGGTACACGTACGTATAAATGTATGAACGTACGTATAAATGTATAAACGTATGTACAAACGTATGTATGAACGTATATATGTACATATAAACGTATGTATGACGTATGTATGAACGTATAAACGTATGTATGTATAAATGTACGTATAAATGTATAAACATATGTATGAACGTATATATACAGTGACCGGCATAATAAAGTGACCACCCATGTATTATTTATAAAATATCTTAAAACTAAAGTTTTTAATGAAAAAGTATCCTATTATCTTGTGTTCTTGAAAAGGTGATTACCATACCAAAGGTTTTTTCACAAAAATTACATGAATATTTGCATTAACACGCAATTACAACTTTATTTAACAAAACAAACATTTTCATATATGACAAAAAAAAGTGACCGACCAACAATTTTGGGCGTCTTCGTTTAGTCTCGTTGTAAATCCTCGATGTATAACACGGAAAATGTAAACAAATGGCGACCTGTGGCTATACCTGTTGTTTATTTACATTTCGAATAAGGCGCATCAGTAATTGAAAAGTAGTGAATATGGCTGGG
>NW_017300256.1:140432-141298 GCF_001594075.2 Trachymyrmex cornetzi
TATATATATATATATATATATATATATATATACGTATGTATGAACATATGTATGTTTAAACGTATTTATAAACGTATGTATAAACGTATGTATGCACGTATAAACGTATGTATGAACGTATATATAAACGTATGTATGACGTATGTATGAACGTACGTATGAACGAATGTATAAACTCATGACAAAGAAAATGTGTAGGAGACGTGATAAAACGTGTCGAAACACGTTTGAAATTCTTGGAAAGAGGGGAGTGCCTCTCTCCACTCTTTGAAGTATTACCATATACGTCACAATTTACACGGATGCAATCAGTCTTATGATACCCGCTTTTACGAACGATTGAAAAAATGTACTTCGCCAAAGAGAGCAGCGCAACGTATGACATGAAGAAGGAATATTACATGTAAGTTTCAACGTTCTATACACAAAAAAGAAACGTTTTTAACATTATGTATGTACACGTTTTTAACATTATGTACGTACACGTTTTTAACACTATGTATGTACACGTAAGGAACATCGTGCTGTGTGTTTGCTGAGCAGACGTTACAATCTGACGAATATGGGCTACGAATTTTTAATAATTGGAATCAACGTTGGTCCACCGAGTTACGTGGAGATCGTCCTGGGAGATCATCGCGGACACGAATTGTCGCTATCTCTCGAAATGTGAAAGGGCCTCTACCAGCAGCGATGAAATATTTACAAGATGCTGCGAAACGAATACAAGCACAATTTTATAAGCGTTGGGCCGCTAACCGTCAGAGTTTGCACGATGAATGACGCTACGCTCGTACCCCATGTACGATTTTAAAACTGGGCCAACATCGGGCCAATGTCGGCTGCCAACTTCCGACTGTCGACCC
>NW_017300256.1:142170-143607 GCF_001594075.2 Trachymyrmex cornetzi
TCTCGGCGCGACGTCGCCCCAGGCTGTTATCCGACTCTTATTTCAAGACAACTTCAGGCCACTGTCGGGCATGACGCTGACCGAAACGACGCTACGATGCATGTTCGAGTTTGACGGGTGTATCGATGTAACGTTTGAACGATTAGCCCGACTCGTCGATAAGTCTGATATCAAATATACGCGATTCTCCAATATCATGTCTGAGAACGCTATACGCTCCATCTTCAATGGATATCAGCTCATCGATTGCGAGCTATTAGCTTTAGTTTTTAGTATGTACAAAAATCAGTGTAATAAGATGTGAATAAAAAATTTTTGTTCGCATCACTACATATGGACTTCCTTTTACTCCCTATATTGAAAAGACTAGGTCATAAAACTGGGTCATAAAACTGCATAAAAAAAGGGATTTTTACTCTTTTGAACCATTTCTTCCATCCTTTCTTCGATATCGCGTTACGCGCTCCGACATCGTCGCGCTCCGATATTGTAGCGCTCTATCTTTTTCTAACATGCGAGCCCTTGTTACCTACGCATTTTTATGGCATCTATAGTTCTATAGTCTACGAATACTTATGATCTTAAGTGTTCCATATGCAGTGCAAGTGCAAATGCATCCTGGACAGTTTCGCTATGACAAAGAATGCTCCTCGGCATCAGTCTTCTGCCGAATCTTGTCCGCGCGCGAGACTAGTTGAGAGTGACTTAAAACGTGAGTGATTTTTATAAACGTGCAAAAGTATTCTATCATTTAGCGTTAATGGTAGAATATTTTTGCACGTTTATGTGACAGTGGAAGTGAAAGTGACAGTGCGATTTTTATAGAAAAAAAGTTTAAAAACTGCTATTGGTACCAGCCTGCCTGGTCTCTCGAACGAGCGTCCTCTCTTTTTTACTCGAGCCGAACAAGCAGAAACACCATGAGTAACCTGAAGGATTTACTATACATCTCGTATGAGTATACCGTAGAGGGGGTAATTTTTTAAATTTTATATTTGTTTTTTTTTTGTTTTTTATCGACTTTGTAGTCCTAACGTTTATTTCCCTCCCTCCAGTATCTCATGGTCGACAACGAACGTGTCGAAAGACTGCAGTGCGCAACGAGGTGGGGATCCTCAAGATCCTGTTGGTAAGTTCATTATAAAATAATAAATAGATTATTTTCTAATTCACTTTGTATAATTATCTTTTTCTAATTTGTAATCCAATTTTTGTTTTTTCAGCCTACACGCCGCGGGAATGTGCGCATCAGGGGGTTCATAAACCCCCTGTATTAGCGGATGATGCGCGCAGAGGCGCGTTGAACAATTTTTCCGGGTACAGTTTATGGACGTGTGGGATGATGAAGACCTATACCTGGCGGAATTGTTCGGCCTCCGGCCATATGAGGAACCAGAGCTGGAAAATTGGGAGTGTAAGTATATATATATATATATA
>NW_017300256.1:143668-144258 GCF_001594075.2 Trachymyrmex cornetzi
TTTTTTAAAATTAACATTGCTCCGATATAAATGCATATGAAGACTTTAAATTTACACAGAATTCTTGAGGAATATGTTAAATACAACATCCAATAAATAAAGGTCGCCAAAATTTAAGTCCGAAATCAAATTAACAAAAAAGTCAAAAGTGAGAAAATGGGGAGGTCTAAAAAATGGGATGTACCATGTACAATGATAATATGGAATACCGATGAAATTTTGACCATAGTATAATAATAAATAATACAATAAATGAAGGCCAAATTTGTTTATTTATATTAACCGATCAAAAAAAATAGAAAACTGTTCAATTTTTATTGTACAATACTACAGAAAATATAATAGCATCATTACGCATGGACAAATAAAAAATCGCAAATAAGCTGATAAATCGCAAATAAGCTGATATAGAATACATGCTGTAATCTAACCTAACCTAATCTTTTCACGAATAAGTTGCTAAAATGCATGGAATCTATTCCATATTCTCAACCCTCGATGTATTCCACATTACCTGCATGTCGTCATATGACAAATAAAGTCTTTCCGAAGCAATAAACAAGTTTGAAATAGCAATTAATCTGCATAAT
>NW_017300256.1:144762-145491 GCF_001594075.2 Trachymyrmex cornetzi
CGCACAGTGGATCGAAACGTCGAAATCAATGGACATCAACTAAAAAATGAAGTCGTGACTTTTTTATATAAATCATGAAAATATACTTCAAAATGTTCAAACCAAAGTCTTTTGACTCGTTTAAGATATATTTGTTGATGATTCCTTAAGAATCATTACTCAAACATTAACAATGTTATAATTCGAAAATTAATGATAACATATTGCTTTTACTTGACTTGAAATTACACAACAAAATTCTTATTTAGGCCTTTAATTATGCACATTAAATCTGACGTATTTAATAGTCGTTTTGTGCATATAAATATAAGATTTTATCTATATACAGGGTGAGGAAAAAATATGGAAACCCTGAAAAATCTCAAAAAATATAAATATTACAGAAAAATGTTTCAAATAAAAGTTGTAGGATTTAAAAAAGTCTAATCAATAGTCTCATCAGTTTGATCCTGACTAGTCGTTGAGGTCAAGTCAAAGTCACGTTGAATTTTTTAAATGGAACACCCTATTTTTTATTGCATATTCTCATAGTACATCTCGAGAGCTTTCCAAAACACTATAATTAAGTTCATTTTCGTCAGGTACTTTTTGAGTTATAAGACTTGAAGGTTACAGTACCTCTGGTATTAACATTACGCAAGCTGTCCAACCGACGACTAAAACCTCTTGAATGTTGTTCAGGATCATGTACTGGATAACATTTGTCAAGATCAAGGTCATTGGTGATTA
>NW_017300256.1:145538-149230 GCF_001594075.2 Trachymyrmex cornetzi
AAAATAAGAGGAATAATCACCAATGACCTTGATCTTGACAAATGTTATCCAGTACATGATCCTGAACAACATTCAAGGGGTTTTAGTCATCGGTTGGACAGCTTACGTAATGCTAATGCCGGAGGTACTGTAACCTTTAAGTGATTCGGAAGGGTCAAATAGAGGTCAAATTAACCTAGGCGATATTATTACAGATAATCGAGAGTATTAGTGTTGTCTTGAAAGATAATCCACAGATTTAGTTCAGGTAAGGTCAAGGCTATCTGTTTACCTTTTTAATGTTGACCTTGTGATCACGTTTCAAGGTCATTTCATGGTCATTTCAGGGTCAATTTTTAAAAATGAAATTTGTACTTTTTTAAGCCAGAATCCTTTTAGCGCTACCCAGGAACAACGACGTGGACGTAGAAGGGTTCTGTTCCCTTTGGGGTGCTTTTTTAGAGTGAGTTCCCCTTGCCTCTCACTTTTTAGGGTGCTTTCTGCTATGAGTTCCCCTTACCTCTCACATTGTAGGGTGATCTTTCGTATCCTAGCAGATAAGTGAACTTACAATAGATGCTCAAAGTGTTCTCCATTAACTTCTTGGCAATAACCTATCCTATTGTAAAATGATTGAACTGCATTTCGAATAAGATCTCTTGGAATAGCGGCAGCTTCTAGACCAATTCTGTGTCTTAATTCATCGAGATTTTTGGGATTAGTTCTGTAAACGCGATCTTTTAAATAACCCCACAGAAAGTAATCTAAGGGTGTGAGGTCTGGAGACCTAGGTGCCCACTCTATCGTAACTCGTCTACCTATCCATCTTTCATTAAACACTTCGTTTAGAAATCGTCTGACATTAACACCATAATGTGGCGGAGCGCCGTCTTGTTGAAAAACCATGTGTCAACAAAATCATCTCCTTTTAGGGCTTGTATAGCTGGAACTATTTCGATTCGTAATAATTGTTCATATCTTTCTGCATTTAAGTTTCCTTCGATAAAGAAGGGACCAATTATTGCGTCATCTAAAATGCCTGCCCATACGTTTAACTTCTGAGGATATTGCGTATGGCTTTCTTTCATCCAGTGAGGATTTGTATCTGACCAATATCTGCAATTGTGTCTGTTGACATTTCCATTCAGCTGAAATGTTGCCTCATCTGAAAACACAATATTTCTCAAAAATTGTGGATTTTCAGTTATTAGTTCCATCATCCTCTCACTAAATTCAATACGACGATCAGGATCATCTTCATTTAACTCTTGTACGAGTTTAATTTTGAAGGGATGAAACCTGTTAACCTTTAAAATTTTTAATACAGATTTTTGATCAATTTCGTGTTGTAAGGCTGCGGAACGAGTTGATTCATACGGATTTTCCAAAAAAGGTATCAACACATTTAACGAGGATTCTTCATTCGTTGCTGTACACGATCTACCAGAATTTGGCCGATTTTGTACAGATCCCGTTTCTTCAAAACGTCTGACAGTCTTTGAAACTGTTGATTTTGATAAAGGAGTATTCTCGTTTCGAAATGTTCTATTAAAAAGATCTGTTACATCATTGTACGACCTTTGTCGATCACCCCAACCCCTCATCATCAAAAGCGATATGCTTTCCCTTTTAGACAAACGTAACATTTTTAATAAAAAGGAAATTTTACAAATAAATGATTTATAAATGTTTTACAATTAAAGAAAATTTTCTTTTGATCGGTAGAATACTTGAAAGCAATTTTTATTTATTTAGTTATTAAAGAAGAATGACCATAAAACTACGGAGACAAACAGTATGCAGAAAAATCATGTAACTTAAATGAATGTTTAGGCTATAAAAGGATTATAAAACTAAAGCATGTGTCTGAATCTCTAATGTAGAAAAAACTCGTTTGTTAGTGAATCAAATGAAAATTTAATTTTGATGGTATCGTTTAATTTTTAAACATTTGAAAATTAGATCTTAATTATCAGAAAAATATCAAGAAACGAAAGTGTGAAAAATGTTTAGAAAGAAAGGGTGAAGGAAGAATACTCGGCATCCGGCGTGGGCGAATTCGTAACCTTTCGATTTCCGGTCGAACGCTCAACCATCTGAGCTACGGCACCACCGTGTTCGCCTTTTCCAGTTTCATTCAAATCACCATTCACAAGCATTTTATTCAAGTTGCACTGTTGTGCAGCCGGAGTGCGTTTTACAAATACTTGTTCTTAATAAAATTTTAATTAAGAATGAACTTATCGCCCGTTATGAATTAATAAATTACAAATTACATGGAAATTCAACTTTCAGAAATAGTGTAAAATATTACAATAATGAAGATTAAATAATCACCAATGACGCTTTGATCTTGACAAATGTTACCCAGATGATAATCCTGAACAACATTCAAAACATTAGCCGCCATATTAATAAATTACAAATTACATGGAAATTCAACTTCCAGAAATAGTGTAAAATATTACAATAATGAAGATTAAATAATCACCAATGATGCTTTGATCTTGACAAATGTTACCCAGATGATAATCCTGAACAACATTCAAAACATTAGCCGCCGGTCGGACATCTTGGATAATGTTAATGCCGGAAGTACTGTAACCTTCAAGTCTTATAACTCAAAAAGTACTTGACGAAAATGAACTTAATTATAGTGTTTTGCAAAGCTCTCGAGATGTGCTATGAGAATATGCAATAAAAAATAGGGTGTTTCATTTAAAAAATTCAACGTGACTTTGACTTGACCTCAACGACCAGTCAGGATCAAACTGATGAGACTATTGAATAGACTTTTTTAAATCCTACAACTTTTATTTGAAACATTTTTTTGTAAAACTTATATTTTTTGAGAGTTTTCAGGATTTCCATATTTTTTTCTCACCCTGTATATTATCCCTATACTTATTCTATTCAAACATAGAGAAATGTTTGATAATCATAATTTCATTGAAGTGTATAAAAAATTGGCCGCATTTGGCCGTAAAATCTAAACATGGATATCATTTAGTGACATTTTTACTTTAAATATCTGCAAAATTTGAGCGCCAATAGGTGCCGATTAACTAAATATATCTCTTTATATTTTTGATGCAATAATGTATTAGGTGTATAACTTTGCTTCCGCCGTTTTCCTATAGATGGCTTTAGCGGTAAGTGGTGGTCGAAATAAATAGATCATAGACGTCATACAATAAACTTGGGTATCTGTCAACATAACCTCATAGAAACATTAGTCGATTTGTGTCTACATCATAAAGTTATTCTCGATTGCAAATGTCAGATTACGAGCCAAATTCTCGTCATTTGCGGGAGGTTTTAATTTTCTGCTTCAATATGAAAAAACCTGCGGCTGAGGCTCATCAAATGTCCTCAAATACTTATGGTGAGGTCGCTATTAGTGAAAGAACGTGTCGTGAGTGGTTTCAACGCTTCAAGAACGGTGATTTTGACGTCGAAGACCGGCATAGCGGTGGAAGAGAGAAGGTTTTCGAAGATGCAGAATTGGAGGCATTACTTGATTAAGACTCGTGTCAAAATCAAGAAGAATTGGCACGATCATTGGGATTGACTCAACAAGCCATTTCAAAACGCCTCAAAGCCATGGGAATGATTCAGAAGTAAGGAAATTGTGTGCCGTACGAGTTGAAGCCGAGAGATGTTGAACGGCGTTTGTTTGCTTGTGAACAGCTGCTTGAAAGGCAAAGACGGAA
>NW_017300256.1:149269-151315 GCF_001594075.2 Trachymyrmex cornetzi
TACGATAACCCCAAGCGCAGAAAATCATGGGGAGTTCCTGGCCATGCTTCCACGTCGACGGCCAAACCGAATATTCACGGCTTCAAGGTCATGCTCTGTATTTGGTGGGACCAGCACGGTGTAGTGTATTATGAGCTGTTAAAACCGACTCAAACAATCACAGGCGTTCGGTATCGAACACAATTTATGCGTTTAAGCCGAGCATTAAAAGATAAACGGCCGCAATACAACGAGAGACACGATAAAGTGATTTTGCAGCATGACAATGCTCGACCCCATGTTGCGAAAGTGGTCAAGACATACTTGGAAACGTTGAAATAGGAAGTCGTACCCCACCCCCGAATTCTCCAGACGTTGCTCCCTCTGACTGTCACTTGTTTCGATCAATGGCAAACGGCCTGGCTGACCAGGACTTCCGGTCTTATGAAGAAGTAAAAAATTGGACCGATTCGTGGATCGCCTCAAAAGATGACAAGTTTTTTCGACGCGGGATTCGTACGCTGCCCGAAAGATGGGAGAAAGTAGCGGCCAGCGATAGACAATACTTTGAATAATAAATGTATAACCAGTTTTTTACAATAAAGTCTCGAATTTTGGAAAAAAACCGGCGGGAGCAAAGTTGTACATCTAATACGTAGCATTAATAGATGCTCACAGTAGTCTATCTATCTTTAATTGATAATTATTTTGAATATATTCAGCGTTTCATCACTTATTACTATTGTTTAATGAATTGCGGTCTAATTTAATTTATTATTATTGTTTAAATAACACAATTAAAGCAAATTTTTATAATTTTGATTCGCATCATATCATTTCCTATTTAAATTATAACAAAGTATTCTTATACAAAGTATCCTTATTACTAAAAAGTATCCTTATATGTACAAAGTATCCTTATTACAAAGTTATCCTTATTTTATTTACATATATTTTATTTAAATTTAAATTTATCGTACTGGTAGGCGAGGGCATCCCCTATAAAAAAAACTTGCCCAAGGCTGATTCATTCCCTACCTTCACGTGGTATCAGCTGTTATTACTAAAGGGAATAATAAAATTTTGAAAAATGAAATTAATATTATTGCAATTCTGTTATTGTAAAGAATAGACTTTAGAAATCAAAGTTATTGGAAAATGTCATTTAATATTATTTATTTAAACCTAAATACGTCCTAAAATGCATGAAACATATGAATGTCGGGCTGCTGTTATAAGAAAAATGTCATGTCAACTGATTTTGACGATTCGATCCACTGTGCGCCGCTGTCGCCACCACGGGCCGCCGCCCAGTAATGCACATTTGGCTCCCCGGCAACCAGCCCCGCCACTTGTACCCCCACTAAACAGACACCGAGAGCGAGCGAGACAGCGAGAGACAGTGCCCCTACTTCTCGCTCTACAAGCGAGTATTAGAGCGAAAAGGACGGCCGCTCTTTTGCGCTGTCCCGCTTCCTCTAGTATCGTAGTTGCTTGATATAAGCGACCGAAAACCGAAAATTGACTTTCTCGGCCGCTCGGCGTATTCCTATACAGGGTATCACGATCTTTTTTGCCAATCACTTTTGTGTTGATAGAGCGGATTAAACTGAGTCGAAAAGTCCTCTACCATTTTACTATTTTCGCAACAGTTAACAAGATATTAATTACTAAAAATTGCAAAATATTTGTTTTGAATAATTTTTTACTCAAATGCTATCAACTTTACAGAAAAACTGCAAGAGACAAAAATTATTTACTTTCTTCTCATAAAGTTTTGAGAATTTTTTCAGAATTTTTTAATACCGTATTTTCTCATGTTGATAAAAATAAGAAAATGCAGTACTAAAAAGTTGATAAAAAATTCTGAAAAAATTCTCAGAACTTAATGGGAAGAAAATAAATAATATTTGTCTCTTGCAGTTTTTCTGTAAAGTTGAGAGTATTTGAGTAAAAAATTATTCGAAAACAATATTTTGCAATATTTAGTAATTAATATCTTGTTAACTATTGCGAAAATTGCAAAATGGTAGAGGACTTTTCGACTCAGTTTAGTCCGCTCTATTT
>NW_017300256.1:151598-154985 GCF_001594075.2 Trachymyrmex cornetzi
TGCCACTCTTTCCGAAATCTCCTCATTTTTGCCTGTAACCGATTCGCGACGGCAGGGGGTGGGTCGCAAGAGATGTGGGAAATTTGTCGGAGGGCGAGAGAGATAGGCCACAAGAATAAACTACGCGAGAGCGTAATAGTAAGAACAATTATATTTGAGGAAATATGATAAAGTAGAATTAATTACATTGGTGACGTAATTACAAATACCTTCCGGAGCTTCGCTCCTCCGCTCTACTCAATACTTTCGGTACTCGCACAGAGAGCCGCTAATTTACTTCTAGCGCCGGACGCCTGTCATACGCTACAGCACGAGTCCCGACCTTCCCCGCGGTATCTTCCGACGGTGTCAAACGCCCGCCCCTCGACAATCGGCAAGAACCCGTACTCGCTGTACCACCAGACTCCCGGACGTGTAAGACCGGCCCGCGGCCGACGCCACGGCAATGGTGCGACGCGATTATAGCGAACGCCTCTATGCAACACGACTCTACTCGACCACGTGAATCCCGGAAACGGACTCTACTCGGTAACACCGCAACCGGAAGTTAACTCGGTAGCGCGACAATACGCATTCCGATGCGGCCGCACAATGCTCGGCGATACAATTATAGCAAGCGTGCCTACGCGACGCGATACGATAACGCAACTACCACAAGTGTCGTTACGCGACACGACGAGACTCGACAACGCGACGACTCTACGCGTTTCTACGCGACTCTACTCTACTCGGAAACCGGAAGTGACTCTCCTGTGGCGAGAGGAACGAGCGCGACTCGGCCTTCGGTTCTCTCCGAACGGCTCCAATTCACTTCAACTCGGCGATGAATATTATTCCCTTTACTCTGACCCTCGAAACGCGACAGCTAATATATTTCCGAGCTCGGGAGGATGGCACGTGGCTCGAGGTTCCGCGGCTCTACACGGCGGCCATTACGCCGATCTCTCGTTGCGATGCGAGCTGGCTTAAGTGCGATCCACCCGGCGACGTACCCCGGTCGGCAGCTTTACAAGCGACGACGCTCGTCTCACCCTCGTCGTCTCCTTCGTCCTCCCGGCCTCTTCTCGCCAATCTCTCGATGGTCTTTTGCGTCCTCGTACTCGGCCTCGGCGACAGCGATCTCGCGCTCCCCTTACAAGACTCGGCTCGCTCGTCCACAGAAAGAGTGAGGTCCGGGAGCTCCCGGCGGATTCTTGCAGGCTGCTTAGCCCCCCCCCCCCCCTCCTGGGGGGGAGGTAGTCACGCTGATTGGCTTCCGTGTGTCACGATATCCGCGCGTGCCGTGCAGGCCCGCGCGGCCTTGAATCCTGGCTCGCACAAGCGCGCAATGAATGTCCCTGTCAAGGGTGGCATCTCTGCTCACGGCCACTTCGCTTCCTGGCCTGGCGGAGGAGATCGGGATGGATTTCCTTCTCGCTCCCCGTCGGGGCCCTATGCTCCCGACGGACGTCCGTCCGGCCCCTCAAGGGTTGCCGGGAATTCTGGCCTCCTTCGATGCTCTGCATGGTGAAAGTATGGTTCCTTTCGCCTGCGACAGCGGTTACAAGCAATGATATAAAATGATACAACCTGCTTATCCGCGCTCCCGGATGCGCGTCCTTCTCTCTTAGCTTCTTCTTAGGCCTTCCTTCCAATCTTGTCCTTCTTCGGTCTTCCTTCCAAGGGTGGCGGGCGAGACGACACGATGATACAATGAAATTTTACAGCAGCTGCCGAGCGTGATCCGTGGCGCGCCTACGCTTTCCGATACGCTTGATCATTACGCAAAAGAAATGCTACTACAAAAGAAGAAAATCTGTCGAGTAAAATAAATGACGCGGATTTTAACGCACGTTCGCAGGTGCGCTTGCGTGCGCCCTCACCTACGCGCTCACCCTTCGAGCCGGTAGGAAGCGCGAGTCCGCCGTCGACAAGTCCGCACAGTGACGGACAAAATGTCACGTCTCATCATATAAAAATTCCGGGAAAACTTTGCATCAGGGCGCAATGAAAAGTGGGACCGCTACCATTGCGCGATTGTCGCGCAACCAGCGCAAACTTCATGACCCCCCATAGACATGAAATTATCTTTTTTCGCCATCTGTTTTTGTTTCTACTCGCTTCATGCTAAGCACGTATAAGGTTAGAGATTCCTAAAATTCCTATAGTGAAATTAGATTCCTGTAGTGATTAGAAATTATATTGTTAGATTATTATTTGTGTTCTGTGTTCAATTTAACGTATAAGTAGTTTTTGTTTTGTAGTAGGACTTATTTTGAATGTAGTATACCGATACCCAAGATTAGTTTGATAGTTACGTTGTTAGACGATTTTTCTCACCCTCTTTCTAGACATTAGTGTGCATTCTTGCAAAGGTATTTACAGTTACACTTTATCTTTTTTTCATTACTTGCAGTTTTTTCTTTGTTTTATATCTTTCTTCAATTGTTTCTTTTGTATTTTTGTATTCTTCAGTATGGAATGCGTAGATTCTGAGAACGCAAAAAGACGTAAATTTTCTCATGATTGGTTAGAAAACGAGAAACGTAAATGTTGGATTAAAAAAGTTCCTAATTATAATAATTCATATTTTTGTCTCCCATATAGTAAAACGTTTTCTTGCTCATCAGGAGTTTTTAAGGGGAGATATATACCTCGGAGCCGGAAAAAAAGGTCATATTTGTGAATTTTTTTAAGGAAAACTATTTGAAATTTCGGATTGGGAGTTTTTGTATCTAAAAGTATACACATTCAGGAATATGTTCAATTTTTTTTATTAAAAAAAATAAAAAATTGACGAGGTTGTTGTATAATCTTCGGAGCGCCGTAAAAAAATTCGGGTAAACGGTTCCCACTGGCGTTTCTTCAAAAATCATCTGAAACAAAAAAACGAAAAAGATTATTAAATTAGATACTATAATCTAGTACTTATCATAGCCGATTTTGAAAATATTGATTTATGACAAAATGGCGGACGTTTGAACATAACATAGCGATTTTTCTACCAAAAATTAGTTATTATTTTGCCTATAAAACAAAAACTTAGCAACGAAGAAAAAAAATCCTATGACAAGTACTAGATAATGATGTATAGAATAACCACAAAAAAATTCAAGGCAATCGGTTCATTGGTTTTCGAGAAATTTTGAGCACCGGTTTGAAAAACATGATTTCGAGAAAAACGCGTTTGAAAATTTGGGAATGAATAAATCATGAAATTTGTCAACTTACATGGAATCATCGATACCAGGCCCATAGCGTAAGTCTTCTACGGTCGACGGAATGTTCATGTCTTCTAAAGTGTCATGTCGTCTGTTTTTGCGCTTGCAGCTCGGCTTTCGCTATGCGAGTTTCGTCTTCATAGCTCCACGCAAACCAATCCCCAATAAACGCATAACAAAAAAGAAT
>NW_017300256.1:155537-158327 GCF_001594075.2 Trachymyrmex cornetzi
TCTCTCGGCTGTAACTTCGTTATATATCGAGATATTGACTTGCAATTTTCACCAGATATTCTTGAGACCTCAAGCTTCAAGAAAATGCAAAAAAATTTTTTCGACCGTGCTAGGTGTATATCTCCCCTTAAGCATGCTGAATCGAAAGCTCATCGAACTAACATGGTAAATAATTGCTCTGATGAAGTAAATATCATTGAAAAAGAATCTCATGAAAGGAAATTTTGACATTCATTGATTGAAAATGAACAACCATTGCTGCAAACAATCCCGAACGATCCTTTCAATTGTTTTTGCTCATTCTGCAATCTAAAGTTTCAATGTGGTTTCAACAAGCTTATGCGGCGTTCTGACAGTTAGAAACATGTTTCGGAGTGTCAGAAAAGGGGCTTCAGCGTAGATTTGAATACGCATGACGAAGAACATGTGCCTATTGAAAATCGGAAAACAATCGCGGAAATAAAATTTGCAGCATTAATTGCCGAGAAAAACATTCCATTTGAAACAGCAGAATCAATTTTAAGTTTTTTTCAAAACCTCGGAGAATATCCGGAAGTCTTGAAAAGTATGAGGATGAATCGGAATAAGGCACTGAAAGTAATAAAGAATGTCTTACGTGTTCGCGAACAGGAGCGGTTTGTCGAAAAATTACAAAATAATAAGTTTTCTATTTTTGTTGACGAAACATCTGATTTAACTAATGATAAATGGATGACATTTCTTGTTCGGTACGTCGATCCTCAGACTTTGAATTCAAACGGAATTATTAGAATTAATTCATTTGGACGCGAGTGATTGTAGGGCCGAAAAATTATTTACAAATTTTAGAGCCGAAATGTGGGAAAACCAAATTCCATTTTCAAACATTTTCGCTCTTTCCTGTGATAATGCTTCTGTTATGACAGGAAAATACGAATCATTTAAAATTAACTTACAAAAACATTGCAAAAGTTTGATAACGATGCCATGTCCTTATCACGCATCTGCATTAGTAGCAAATGCAGCTTGCAGCGCAATTCCTGAAGCATGCGAGGAGCTTATGCGAAAAGGGGCATCGTTTATCTCTAGCAGTCCCAAGCGCGCGTGTATTTTTGAGCAATTCCAAAAATCATTTCGTTTTGATGGGATTTGTAGGAAAATTTTAAAACTATCTGAAACACGATGGCTTTCACGTCATGCATGCGTGGCTAGACTGAACGAAAATTGGGAAGTGCTATTAAAATTGTTGCAAGAAGAGCAATTGAGCGAGAAATCAAAGTCTGGGGCTGCTTTACTATATCTGATGCAAAATTCAGAAATACAAGCATATCTTTTGTTTTTTGAGTATATTCTGGATGTATTTAACAAGTTTAATTCATCTTTTCAAACTGAAGAAACAAAAGTTCATTTACTTCAGTCAGCTACGGAAAATTTTTTGAAAACCGTTCTTAAAAATGTTGTAATAGCATCATTATTGAATTTTGTTTCGATAGGTACAATTAATCCTTTGCTTGCGTGTAATCGTTTTTCTCCTGATCAAGTTATGATTGGAGAAGCTTGCCAAGATCTTCTTGATCGATTGAACCAGGAAGGTCAGGGTGAGATTGTCAAATCAGTTTACGACAATTGTTTGGCATTCTATGACATCGCTGCGAAACAAATTCGTAACAAACTTTTTGTTAAGGACAAATTTCTGAGTAAATTGACGATCTTTGAACCTAAATTTGCTTTGCAGCAAGAAGACAAAAAAAACAGCTCGAACAACTCCGTTCAGGATGTTCTTTTTGTTGTCCAACGATTCGGCGGATTTGATGAGGAGATATTAAAAGAATTGCAATTTCTAAAAAAGGATTTCACATCAGAGCAGAAAGCGACAATAATTAATTTACATTTTGATGAAGCATGGAAAACAACAATGACAACTAAAAAGGCAGATGGAAAATTTCTCATTACTATTACGAATCCCAACAACTCCTACATATCCGTCACAAAAGAGACAAAGATTCAATCCCCAGTAACTGAATGCATTTTGCATACTTCGCTACTTACAATGTCAGTATAAAACGTATTATCTCTTACAACCTTTATTCCAATTTAAACTTAATATGACTAATATGTCAATCAAACGAGTAGTGATATTTTTGCTACATTATGAGACGTGGCATTAAGTTAGAGGATGATGTAAGAAACATACGCAAAAGAAAATACATGTTTTTTGCTGATTTGTTTGATGCTGATGAACATCTCTCTACGGCCTCGGATTTGTAATTAAATCCTTCAGTAGCCAAATTAATTGATCTCATTTTTTTATTAATTTATAAATTGTTATCTACAGCATAGAGTTAAAAAAATGATTTTAACTTCAGAGAGGCTTAGTTACAGCTTTTGCTGCTTGGTGGCGGTTAATATTGATTTTTTTAACAGCGTGTACTTATTTCTTGAGTACCTCTTTTTCCTTTTTAGTTTTTTTTTGTTTGGTTTACTTTTCTTTAGTTGTAAGCTTTTATAACATGATTTTTCATGCAATGGATTGGTAAAATATTTCACGTTAGTCTCTTATTCTCTGTTATACTTAATGTACATGTTTGGATTGCGTTCCGATATTCATTGTGAGTACTTCAAATCTATAGTACACATTACGTGTAACATAAATTTTCAGTACTGGCAATTAATATCGGAACGCAATCTTGGTGTGTATAAATACTAACAAAATCTTACAAGGGATCATCTCGGTTTGTACAACAAGTTATTGAAAATGCTTGATATCAGCGAAAGTTGATAACATAAGATGCAAATAAGGAAAATGGCGGG
>NW_017300256.1:159012-162526 GCF_001594075.2 Trachymyrmex cornetzi
TTTGCATCTTATGTTATCAACTTTCGCTGATATCAAGCATTTTCAATAACTTGTTGTACAAACCGAGATGGTCCCTTGTTAGACTATTATGGAATCGTAACATGATAATTCTTTATAAACAAACATGGAGAATACGTATTCAGGAATTTTTCAAGATTTGTACGTACGACGCTGTTTCACGTCATTCAGTCTCAGTTCATTCCTCTAATGTAACCTCACGTAATCCAGTACTCACGTTTCGACACAGAACGTATTATTCCCAAAAGTTTCTCCAAAAATTACATGCGACTTCTCATAAAAAATACGTAAGTTTAAAAATTAATATTTTTCATTGATATAACATTCTATCATCTCCTAACTGAAAGCCACATCTCGCAATGTAGCACGAATGTCACCATTCGTTTGGATTTCATATTCGTTATGCTTAATTTAAGTTGGAACGAAGGTTCTAACCAAACGAGAAATGATCGACAATTAGATATGTAATTGATATTAAATTGACTTCGTCATGTCAATTTGATACCAATTCAATTAGTTATTTCTTACTGGGCACTTTTTATACCAACATTGTAAGTATCAAGTAACTCAATTCGTCGTTCCGCCGAGCGCACCAAACGAAAACATTGGTGCTGTAAGTGCAACCAAAGGGCAAAGCCGTCATGTCATCAATCGTACAAAATGTCGTCATTCCTCGAACTGGTAGCTGCAGGTTCAAACTTAAAAGATCGTCGTCCAGAAAATGCAATAGCCGACTGTGTCAACGGTGTAAAGCGCTCAAACAAAGCAGTCGCCAGTCGGTCGTCGCTATCACCAATGTCAATTCGCCGATCGTTAAGACGGTCGCTCAGTCGAAACAAACGGCTCCCACAATTTTCAAATCTTCCGTCAAAGAATCTCAGGCCTCGCATAAAGCGTAGAAAAATCTGTTGACCATCGTCACTACGTCAAACGTAAATGTCATGTAAATATGATATCGCTACATTAGTCTCGATAGAATCAGAGAAGGCAAAAACGGACCTTCAGCTTATCCCGGTTGCTCCTCAGGAAGAACAAGATAAAGTTGAGAAATCCCCATCTGAAGCCGTGAAAAAAATAGACGATACAAAAGCAGCCACGCAGACTTAAATTATGGTTCTGCCGACAGAAAGCAGCGATGTCACGCAAATCTACGTATTGGTGAAGTTAGATAAACAAGGACAGATACTACTACTCGATAATAATGGTCCCATTGGAAGAAACTACACAGAATCTGAACAGCACGAGAAACTTACATAGACCTCAGTTCAGGGGGGAGGTCAGAGCCCTAGACAATATTGTACTTCAATTTGACTACAATATCTAAATATTACCCGATCATATTGTAATCAAACATACCGCCTACAGAACCGATATATTCGCCCTCGGTGACTTACCTGAATCTGAATCTACCGATTATGACATCACTCGGAGCAATCTACCCATTCAGTCGACGAATCCGACTTTTACACATCGGTAATCTCCACTATTTCATCTTTCCTCGAGCTGCTGATCACTATTACGAATCCCAACATCTCCTACATATCCGTCACAGAAGAGACACAGATTCAAATCCCCGGTAATTGAATGCCTTTTGCATACTTCGCTACTTACAATGTTGGTATAAGACGTATTAACTCTTACAACCTTTATTCCAATTTAAACTAAATATCACTAATATGTCAGTTAAACTAGTAGTGATATTTTTGCTACATTATGAGACGTGGCATTAAGTTAGAGGATGATGTAATTCGTATTAATGAAAAATATTAATTGTAGAACGTATTTTTACTGAGAAGCCACATGTAATATTTATTGGAGAAATTTTCGGGTAGAACACATTCTGTGTCGAAACGTAAATGCTGTATCGCGTGAGGTTGCATTCGAGGACTGAACTGAGAGTGAATGACGCGAAACAACGTCGTCTAGACTAATATTTTAAAATATCCTAATACATATTCACCGAAGTTTGTCTGTAAAGGGATGTCACGCTCTGAGATTCTATATACATAGATTATGGTTTTCCTATTATTCATACATTTTGTATGTACGAGTAATTTTGGTAGAGAAAGAAAGACCTACGCGTATTATCTTGCTTTCCATTGTGCGAAAAAACTTTTTATGAAGACTTTGCAAAATGCATACGATTTTGTAACTGTAAATACAATAGTTAAATACTGTAGATCCTATTCCACATAAATTTTATTAATTAGCGTTTTGAATTAAAAATGTATGATACGCCATATCAACATTTCGTTCGTGATCAATATTACTTTGAATTTTTTGTACGTAGCATTTTAATTAATTGTGCAAGTTTTGTTTAACGCTTTAATGCTTTTAAGTTGCTTTACTGAAACACCTGCTTTATTCCTTTCCTTTCCTTCATTCCTTTGGAAATGTAAAATATTATCAAATACGATTCATACGTGACTTATCAGACAATTTTTTACATTTCCTCCTGGAAGAAACCACCACCTTCCCGAGGTTTCCGTCGAGCAGTAATATGGACATGAATATTGATTTATTATTCAAGAATGTTTATAAAAGAATGTAACACCTGTTATTTATTAAGATTGCATGTGCAGTCGTGTTTTGTTAAGCGACTTTGATTTGTAACATATTGAAGTGAATGAAAATGTGTGAAATAGTTCTAACACTTGACTCCTGTCCACGTTGCTGGCCAAGAGTGGGTTCCTTATTTCCCAAACTTTCAATTTTACGGCGCTTTTTCGTTTATTTTTCTGCGTTTGTTCTTAAACTACAATTTGTGTAAATTTTCAGAAAGGCTAGAGTAAAGAAGAAGTAATAAGTACCCATGGCTTAAGAAAATTTGAAACTTATTTAAAAAGCACAGTAAGAGACTCATTTTGTGTGCGTGGTCCGGGATTAATTTGTAATATACATGAAATATACGAGTTCTCGCATAATTGCCAAATAAAAATTAAAACATTATATCCCTGAATATATGCATCAAGAAATTGAAAAAATGTAATAAAGATACATTAGAGAAAAAAAAGAGCAGTTTATAAAGTTTATTTTAAGACTAAAAAGAATTATAAAGTTTTTCAAACGTGAAGTTACGTGTATACGCACAGAATTTGTTTGGTAGAACATTTGTATTGATATCTGTAATATATATTGTTTTAAAATTTAAAATATTGGTAATTCGCAGTAAAAAGTAAATAAAATATCGCAATTAGTATTAAATAACACATTCTAAATAATATTCTTGGAGTATTGTTATAGACGGAATTTTTTTGGTAGAGCTTAGTTGATATTCGAACACATTTTCATCAAATGTTTAAAATTTGCATTTTATAGTTAAAAAAAATTGAAACGATTATTTAATCTATATTAGATTTTTTCTTATTATAAAATCGCGTTTTTTAAGTAATAATAATGATATTGATAATTGACTATTACTAATGTCATATTAATATTACGAATGACATTAATATATATATTATTAATATTTATTAATAAATATTAATATATTATG
>NW_017300256.1:162583-170699 GCF_001594075.2 Trachymyrmex cornetzi
TACTTAAAGTCTAAATGCTAAAAACAATGTGATGGCAGATATATTAATTGAGAAGGAAATTGGGACGTGTGTGTGGTCACATATGGGATACATACTCGCACAAAGATAACAAGGTAATACTATATATATATATATTATCAAAATTTATTAAAATCGTTATCTAGAATGTGTGCTCATGTCTCTTTATCCCTTATACAGGGTGTCCTTTTTTTGCCAATCACGTTTGTGTAGATAGAGTGGACTTAACGGAGTTGGAAAGTCCTCTACCATTTTGCAATTTTCGCAATAATTAACAAGATATTAATTACTAAAAATTGCAAAATATTGTTCTGGAATAATTTTTTACTCAAATACTATCAACTTTACAGAAAAACTGCAAGAGACATAAATTATTTATTTTCTTCTCATAAAGTTTTGAGAATTTTTTCAGAATATTTTCAGAATTATTTAATACCGTATTTTCTTATGTTGATAAAAATAAGAAAATGCAGTACTAAAACGTCGATAAAAAATTCTGAAAAAATTCTCAAAACTTTATGAGAAGAAAATAAATAATTTTTTGTCTCTTGCAGTTTTTCTGTACAGTTGATAGTATTTGAGTAAAAAATTATTCAAGACTAATATTTTACAATTTTTAGTAATTAATATCTTGTTATGTATTGCGAAAATTGCAAAATGGTAGAGGACTTTTCGATTCAGTTTAATCCGCTCTATGAACACAAAAGTGATTGGCAAAGAAGGTCGTGATACCCTGTATAGGAATACGCCGAGCGGCCGAGGAAGTAAATTTTCGATTTTCGGTCGCTTATAACAAGCGATACTAGAGGAAGCGAGACAGCGAGAGAGCGGCCGTCCTTTTCGCTCTAATACTCGCTTGTAGAGCGAGAAGGACGGGTGCTGTCTTGCTCGCTCTCGCGGCGAAGATGGCCGACTCGATGGCGGTAGGTGTCTGCTTGGTGGGGGTACAAGTGGTGGGGCTGGTTTCCGTGTTGCCGGGGAGCCAATTGTGATTTTTTGAATTGTCATTTTTTGGTCTTACTCTGTGTCCGGTCCTCAACCAGTCCGTCATTCTGTCGCAGTCCAGCAGTTATTTCGCTCAATTAAGATATACACTACGCAAAAAAATTAAAGGATCACTTAGTCCACCTCAAAAATAGGTAAAAATTCAGAAGAGTGTAACTTCGTAAAAAATGATCATAACAAGATTTTTAAAAAAGCATTTTAAAGCTTGAAATCTCTACTTTCGAAATCGATAATTGATATTTCGATCTGATTGATTTTTTACGTAGTTATACGAACAGAAATGGGTATCCGTTAAATCTGAAAATTTTGTACAAACTTTACAAAAGTCTATGGCATGAACTAAAAATCGCACACAAATGGAGTTCTAAACAGTGGAAAGAGTGAATCTTTACCTTCAATTTGCTTTTTTATGGAACGTTGTACGATTTTTTTTCGACGAGTTATTCGACATTGAAGCAAAAATAACCCTTTTTATTCAATGTCGAATAACTCGTCGAAAAAATATCGTACAATGTTCAATAAAAAGGCAAATTGAAGGTAAAGATTCACTCTTTCCACTGTTTAGAACTCCATTTGTGTGCGATTTTTAGTTCATGCCACAGACTTTTGTAAAGTTTGTACAAAATTTTGAGATTTGACTGATATCCACTTCTGTTTGTATAACTCAGTAAAAATCAGTCATATCGCAATATCGATTACCGATTTCGAAAATAAAGATTTCAAGCTTTAAAATGCTTTTTTATAAATCTCATTACGACCATTTTTCACGGAGTTCCTCAATCTTGAAGTTTGCCTACATCTGAACAGACGATTAAAAAATCATTTAAAATCGGTATTGAAAAGAACCAAAATTAAAATTCATCAATCTTCGTGAAAAATGATCGCGGGACAATGTTTGATAATGCGTTTTAAAGCTTGAAACATAACTGTCGAATGATTCGAATCATATTTCTCTGCAAAAATTTCATTACAAATGGCGCTAATTTAAATTAAACCTTATTAAATTGAAGAACAAATTTGTGTGCACGGGTAAAACAAATTTTTTTTCTGCATGTTCTTTTAAGTGGACCGTAGAGCTTAACATTACCCACTTAAAATGATTTCTTAAGCATTACGCTACATTTTTTTTTCACTGAAGTGTAACGATTTGAAATGAATAATGAATTTTCAGGTTTTTCTCTAAAAATTTGTATTGTTGCCACCGGTATTAGCATTACCTGAGGTGTACCACGGGGAGGTTACGTGGTCGAATTTTACACCTCGCGCGCGCGCGTGTGCGTGTACATATGTATTTTTGTTAGCCAAAAACTGGTGAACTTGTACATGTTGAGACATGACCAAAACCTAGTTTTGCCACCTCTATTTTCAATAACGTCCTGCAAACGTTGTCTCATATTAATACATCTCCGTATTGCGAACTGCGGGATAGTACGCCAAATTTAACGGAGCACTTCCGCTAATTGTCTCAAATTTTCTAATTGTGGATAATTCCGTCGTAATTGACGACCAACCATATCCCAAATATGCTCTATTGGATTGAGATCGGGACTCATTGGAGGATGATTTAAAACCGCAATATGGTTCTCTCTTAGAAACTGTCGCGTAATGTTTGCGGTGTGAGGACGTGCATTATCGTGCATTAAGATGAATCTGTTTCTTGTCTGATCACGAATTGGACAAATATATGGACGCAAAATTTCATTGATATATCTCTTAGCAGTCAATCCAGGTGGTGGTATAACAACCAATGTTCGTGAATTTCGTGATATACCTGACCATTACGGAACCTCCATAAAATCCTATAATTGATCTGTTACAATTCTGACGATATCTTTCGCCATGACAACGCCATACTTGTTGCCGTCTGTCATTCTCATATAGAAAAAATCTCGATTCGTCCGTAAAAAGAACATTGCTCCATTGTCTTTGAATCCATCTGACATGACGATGTGCGTACGCTAAACGAGCACGTCGATGATAACGATTAAGGATAGGTACTTGCAAAGAACGATACGAACGCAAATGAGCATCTCTTAAACGATTTCTGATAGTTTGTGCACTAATCTGACGCACAGGTTGCTGCCTACGATTTTGAATACCGCTAGCAATTACATTTGCATTAGTAAATGGTTCTGCACGGGCGTGTCGAACAATAATTCTATCTTCTCTAGGAGTAGTTACACGTCTTCGAACCTGTCCTGAGCGTCGCTGACATTCACTGGTTTCTTCATAGCGAGCATAGATACGGCTGACAACGGATTGACTTACTCCTATCATATTCGCAACATATCGTTGGCTGTGGTCTTCTTGCAAAAGAGTGACCAAGTGCATTACTTCCTGTTAGATATTATTTGAATTAGCCCGCGCGCTCTATTTAGTTATAAGTCCCTAGATGCTGCGGCGACTTTTAGCCCGTTCACGTTGGCGCGCCATGTGTCTCCCCCTTGAACGAGCAATAGCGACTGCGCATTAGAATTCCTTTTATTCTCACGTGAGAGACTGTTGTTGCGGCAATAAATAAGTTTTATATCAGTTTTTTTTAGTTGTTTTCATTGCGAAGTAACCTCGCACGCACACACACATACACACACACACACACACACACACGCACGCACGCACGCACGCACGCACGCACGCACGCACGCAAGCACGCACGCACGCACGCACGCAGGTGCATTCTACAAGCACATTCACAGTATATTAGGTATAAATAGCGTACTCATACGCACGCGACGCAAGTCGCCGAGGAACATTTCTTTAACATTATTTTGGTCCTGTGAGCCGGATCTCTCTCGAACGTTGAGAGTATCCATATTGCCACACGCAACAACCTATGTGCTTCGTTTCGCAAGGTCATTCCAATTAAGTCTCTCGAAGTACAACAGTCTGATGATATACTCGACAGCGTGAGTACCAGCACACAATCAATCGTCTCTAAAAAAGGGTTTACTGCCATACCGACAAACTTGGGCGGACATCACACACGTTCCGCGAAAGTCAGAGTGCCTGACGACACAATCTCGTGCTCTGGCGTTTCACATCTTCAAATTCTTCGCATCCTGGAACAAGGGTCAGATAGCCGCACATTAGAGCATAAGAAGCATCTACCAACCAGGTTATACACAACAGACACCGAGCACGGAACATCAACCCAGAAATTCGTCGTTGAAGTCGAACAACAAATGCATATGTAACGATACATTTAAATCGAAGTATATAATTGTCAATTGCACGTAAGTTAACGTTTTCACCACTGTATTATATCACAACAAAATGGATTTATCTGTCAGCGAAGCGAAGTTAAAGCGAAGAACGATAAAGGCATCGGCCACGCGGCTTCAGACTTATTTAGAATCTCCACAATCCGTGCACGCATCGAAATTCGAGTTAGCTGAACGTAAAAGAAAATTAGCAGAGCTATTTGGACAGTATGACGAAGTACAATCCAGAATCGAACTTTTAGATATAAACAATGATGATCCAGGCGCTGTCACGGCGCACGCAGACGAGCGTGCACGGTTTGAGGAGTCATATTATAGGCTTATGGCATTATATGAACAGCGTCTTAGTCATATTGATCAATCCATTGGCGTGTCGCAATCGATCGGTAGCAATCACAATCGGGCGGTAAATCACAGCGATACAGAAACGCAAATTCGATTACCCAAGATACAATTGCCTACTTTCACGGGTGCTTACGAGGACTCTCTCTCTCTCTCTGGTATACATTTTACGATTCATTTGATAAGCTTATTCACACTAATGAAAAATTGTCGTCAATTCAAAAGTTTCACTATTTGCGCTCCTCACTAAAGGACGAAGCGGCTAACGTTATTAAATCTTTCGATATAACAGCCTCCAATTACAATGAAGCATGGGAATTATTGATCGAACGTTTCGATAATAAAAAACGCATAATCAAAACCCACATTAGAGTCATGTTTGAGATAACACCGATTCATAAGGAGAGCCCCATGGCATTACGCGGTTTGATTGATGAAATTCTTAAACATTTTAGAGCACTTAAGGCGCTTAAAAGACCCGTAGAACATTGGGATGACGTGATGATACATTTAGTAATAAGTAAACTTGATGCTTTTACAGTCAAAGAATGGGAGCTAAGTCGTACAGGGCAGACGATACCCACGTTTAAGGACCTTATGGAGTTTTTATCAGAGCGCTGTAAAGCGTTGGAGACAATTGTCAATAAGACATCTTCTCGATCTGACACATCAAATAATTCTTCCAAGTACAAAAATCCTACCTCTCACGTATCTACAGCAAAGCAAGTTTGTGATCATTGCAAGAGCAACCATTTTATATTTCAGTGCGATTCATTTCGCAAACTTCCGGTTGAAAGGCGTTTTGAAATCGTTAAGGTCTCATTTATGTATTAATTGTTTGAAAGCAAAGGGACATCAGGTTAGGAATTGTACGTCGAGTCATTGTAAAAAATGCGGAAAACCGCACAATACTTTGTTGCATTTTGAATCGGCAAGGATTAATGGATCAAAAAATGAGAATCAATCAGATAATCAATCACAGGGATCAGCAGATGTTGCGACCACAGATGTTTTGCGTCCCGTAGTATCCCAGTGTATTCAGCTCAATAATGCGTCTAACGTATTTTTGTCAACTGCTCTAATCAATATATATGACCGTAATGGAGGACTTCATTGTTGCAGGGCTCTATTGGATAATGGTTCCCAAATAAATTTCATTACAGAAAATTTAGCAGACAAATTACAGCTCGATAATCGTGTCATGAATATGTCAATAAGCGGAATAGCAGAAGGAACATTTGAGTCAAAGAGAATGGTCAATGTTAAATTTCGATCGCGAATAAACACATATAGTAGCAGTCTTGATTGCATAGTTCTTCCTAGAATCACACACACAGAAATTACCACAACAGTTCACTCCCATGGCAGGATTTAAGATCCCATCAAACATCGTGCTCGCCGATCCTAACTTCAACATCCCAGATGAAATTGATTTGCTCATAGGAGCACAAACGTTCTGGCAGCTTATTTGCGTAGGTCAGATTAGGGCCTGCAAGGCACATCCTATTTTGCAAAAAACGAAACTTGATTGGGTAATTTCTGGTACAAGTCAACAATCTTCGGTCAATATAGTTACGGCGTCCTGTCATATTGCAACGAAAAATGAATTAGACAGCTTGATTTCTAGATTTTGGGAAGTTGAACACAACATTTCTTCTAATGACAAACATCAATACAGGCCTGACGAGAGAAAATGTGAATCACATTTTCAAGAGAACGTACGTCGCAATTCGGAAGGTCGGTTCATAGTTAAACTACCTATTAACGATGAGAAAATAAAGCAATTGGGTGATTCATTGGAGATCGCTAGACGGCGTTTCTTCAGTTTGGAAAAACGCTTATCATCACAGCCTGAAGTATATTTACAATATTACGAATTCATGCGTGAGTATGTTAATCTCAATCACATGCGCGAAGTTAATGATATTAAAAACTATCTTACTATATGCCACATCACGCGGTTTTTAAGGAAACCAGTACTACCACTAAATTGAGAGTGGTCTTCGATGCTTCGTGTAAGAGTATATCAGGAGCATCATTGAACGATACATTATTAGTCGGTCCCACTATTCAAGAAGACTTATTCTCCATTTTAGCGCGATTTCGCACATTTCAATACGCAATGACGGCCGACATCGCTAAGATGTATAGGCAAATTCTCATAAACGAATCTCAAAGGTCTCTTCAACGTATTCTTTGGCGCGAGTCTTCCCATGATCAATTGAAGGTGTTCGAGCTCTTAACGCTCACGTATGTCACAGCGCCGGCTTCATTTTTAGTTATCAGAGTGATACGAAGACTTGCAGAAGATGAAGCAAATTCATTTCCTATTGGTTCAAAGATAGTCTTGCGCAACTTTTATGTCGATGACTTACTCACTGGCGCGTCTACGTTACGAGAAGCTTTAGAAATAAAGGGACAATCGAATGCATTGCTTAGCAAAGGAGGATTCGAATTATGCAAATGGGCGTCTAATCATCTTTCTCTTTGGGACTCAGAAGGTCCTTGTAACAAAGAATTTAATTTAGCAGGGAGTTGCAGCAACGAGACCAGAGCGTTCGGAATAGTCTGGAATTGCGAATCGGACACTTTCAGGTTTAACAGCGTAGGAAATCATCCTCCACTGGAAAGACCTTCTAAGAGTGGCATCCTCTCTAGAATAGCTTTAATCTTCGACCCGTTAGGTTTATTGAGGCCATCTGTTGTAATTGCAAAGATGCCGATGCAGGAAATATGGCGTAGTAAAGTTGATTGGGACGAGTCTCTGTCTAACGAATTGCACACACGATGGAAACAATACGAATCCAAATTACTCAGTAGTATCAAGATATCATGCAAAGTAATCACATTCAGTGAAATTTGGCACATAGAAATTCATGGATTCTCTGACGCAAGTCAGCATGCATATGGAGCCTTTATCTTACAAGGAAAGTTTCACAACTGTCCAGAACCGATTTGATTCTCCATGAAATATATTGTAAAACACGAAAATCTAAGAAACACGTATTTTTTTATACGGGCCCTAACGCATGTTTAAGGGGTGAAACACCCTTTTGAAAAAAAATGGAATTTTTCTTTCGAGGCGAATATCGTCGGAAGTACAAAAGATAGAAAAAAATTTTTTAAATAAAAGTTGTACGATTTCAAGAATACTTTAAAGTTATAAAGAAAAAAAATTTTTTTAAATTTTTTTGTTTAACAAAATACCCCCACCACCCGTAATTTTCTTTAATTTTTAAATTTTTTATTTACCAAATTAAAGATTATTTTTTTACGAATTCTACCATGTGTAATAAAGTTACAATACGATATATCATTTTCGAGAATTAATTATTAACTTTTCCGTATATAGGGGAAAGTTGCTGAATGCGTACTGGTCACTTAAATCGTACCTCGTCGATATTTTATATTAAGTACAAAAATACGAACTAAATGAAAAATGAGTAATATAGACTAAAAGTTAACAGGTTATACCATATTTTGTGCGTGCAAACATTTTAAAAAATCAGATATAACAAATGTTAATTTTT
>NW_017300256.1:170865-171536 GCF_001594075.2 Trachymyrmex cornetzi
AAGTTTCCTAAATCGTACCACCTCTTATATATGGCTTCATTCGGAATCGCAGCCTTTTAGGTTATGGTGCCTCGGATGCATCATTTTGTCTTTGCTTTGTTTTTACAACATAAAAGATAAAACAATCATGATGCATCCGAGCAATGTTTCCAAACGCCTGTATAAGAATAATTAGAAATAATATTATATTTTGTCAATTTCAAAAACGGTACGATTTGGGGTACTTACAGGTACGATTTAGGCGACCGGTTGCCTAAATCGGACCTTTTGCAGCATGTTGCAAAAATACTCCCAGTGAATTAATTTGATATTGATAGAAGATAAAACGTGTAATAATAGGTACTTGAAATATCAAAGTACAATTTTTAATCTTCATTTGCACACAAATCAGTTCTAAATGAGAAATATAATAAAAAATACGTTAAGTGGTACGCATTCAGCAACTTTCCCCTACGCTATCCATGCTCATATGCGAAAGTAATTGTCGTCGGAACAATAAGATATATGAAAAGATGTCTTAAGTAAAATTTGTATAATTTTTTACATGTATGTGTATTTGGATTTTGTAAATATATAATATTTTTAAGATATATATATATATATATTAATCCTGTGTTATTATTTCTTTGACATTTAATTTCTTCCTTGAATAAAAATTAAAAACAATTTTT
>NW_017300256.1:174008-177609 GCF_001594075.2 Trachymyrmex cornetzi
GGATATGAGCATGGATAGCGTATATACGGAAGCGTTAATAATTAATTCTCGAAAATGATATATCGTATTGTAACTTTATTACACATGGTTGAATTCGTAAAAAAATAATCTTTAATTTGGTAAATAAAAAATTTAAAAATTAAAGAAAATTACGGGTGGTGGGGGTATTTTGTTAAACAAAAAAATAAAAAAAAATTTTTTTTCTTTATAACTTTAAAGTATTCTTGAAATCGTACAATTTTTATTTAACAAATTTTTTTCTATCTTTTGTACTTCCAACGATATTCGTCTCGAAAGAAAAATTCCATTTTTTTTCAAAAGGGTGTTTTACAATATATTTCATGGAGAATCAAATCGGTTCCGGACAGTTGTGAAACTTCCCTTGTTAGAACGACCTCAAATGAGGGACAGTTTGAAATTCATGTGTTATGCTCCAAATGTCGAGTGGCGCTGCTGAAAGCCCTATCAATTCCTCGATTAGAGCTTTGCGGTGCATTATTGCTAGCTCAATTAATAGAAAAGATTTTGAAGTCTTTGCCATTCACACAAGATTCCATTCACTTGTGGACTGATTTACAGATCGTATTATGTTGGTTACGGGCCTGTAGTCGTCAATGGGCACCATTCCTCGCAAATCGTATTGCAGAAATCCAACGGATCACAAATATAGATAACTGGAGGCACGTACCAGGACAGGAAAACCCTGCCGATTCGCTCTCTAGAGGCATCATGCCTGATTTGCTACACAAGTTGGAGATTTGGTGGGCTGGACCATCTTGGTTGTCATCAGATGAGCATGGATGGATTTCTGGAGATTTCTCCTTTTCGAATGTAGAAGTGCCTGAACGAAAGATTATGATGTTAGTAGCTGAAGTGAAGGACAAACAACAATATGACATATTTGAGCGATTTTCCAAGTTGCATCGATTGGTCCGCGTGACTGCATTTTGTCTTAGATTCGTACAAAATTGTAAAATTAAGAAAACAAGTGGATCGCGTTTAAACAATGTTGGATCAATACAGCCATTATCATTCGACGAATTGGAGGATGCAACGATAGTTCTTGTAAAAATGGTACAGCGCGACGCCTTTCAGGCAGAAATAAGCTCTATTAAGAAAATTAAACATGTAAATAAGTATAGCAGTCTTTTAAAACTAAACCCGTTTGTTGATGAACATGCTGTGTTGAGAGTTGGCGGTCGATTGCGTCATGCCAATATACCTTTTAGTTCCAAGCATCCAATTTTATTACCGGGCAAACACCCTTTCACAAAACTAATTGTTATCAGCGAGCATGAGCGTCACCTTCACGTTGGGGCACAGATCACGCTAGCGGCTATTCGTTAATCCTATTGGCCAACGTCAGCTCGTAATGTAGTTCGTAGCGTAATAGAAAAATGCGTGGTATGCATTCGTAACGCTCCTAGGCTAAGTAGCGCGATTATGGCTGATTTACCTGAAGCACGGGTGAATACTGTAAAGTATGTATTTAAAAAATGCGGCGTGGATTACGCGAGACCTTTTTATTACAAGGAAGGTCAAAGAAAAACTGCTAAGTCAGTAAAATGTTACATGGCGTTATTTGTGTGCTTATCCACTAGAGCGGTGCATATAGAGTTAGCGGCCGATCTCTCGGCGGAAACCCATTTAAATGTACTTAAGCGATTCATTTCTAGGAGAGGTCGTCCTATCGAATTGTATTCTGACAATGGCCTAAATTTTGTTGGAGCAAATCACGAACTCAACGAATTGTACAAGTTATTTAAGGACGAATCTATTAAGCAAAAAATCAACGATTTCATGGCAACTGAAAGGGTGAAATGGCATTTTATTCCTCCTAGAGTTCCGCATATGGGTGGCATTTGGGAGGCAGCAATCAAAAGTGCTAAGTTTCATTTGAAACGCGTAACTAAAGAAGCATCGTTAAGGTACGATGAATTGTTTACCCTGATGGTACAAGTTGAAGCCATATTAAACTCCAGACCTCTCGCTCCTGTATCCAACGATCCCAGCGATTTAAATGCACTCACTCCGGGACATTTTATGATTGGCTGTCCTATCACTCATTCCCGGAGCCCAGTATGGAATGTCTTCCAGCAAACAGACTATCACGTTGGCAACGATTCGAACAATTGGAACAACATCCGTGGCGTCGTTGGATGAAGGAGTATTTGCATAGTTGTCAGTCCCGGGTTAAGTGGAAAACATCTGAAAGCCCGGTGAAAATCGGACAGATGGTGATATTGAAGAAAGAAAACTTGCCACCCATGTGTTGGGCTCTAGCGCGAGTAGAGGAGGTATTTCCAGGTCCCGATGGAATTGTTCGAGTCGTTTCTGTTCGAACTACTAAAGGAATATACAAACGACCCATTACAAAGTTGTGTATTCTATCCTTTGAGTAGCGATCATAAGATGTGTTAATTGTATTCTGTTTCACTCACATTTTCTTTTATTTATATTCAACGCTACTCTTGCAAATTATGAATCTTTTAGTTGTTGAAAGCCGATGCTTTCAAGGGAGGCGATATGTTAGATATTATTTGAATTAGCCCGCGCGCTCTATTTGGTTATAAGTCCCTAGATGCTGTGGCGACTTTTAGTCCGTTCACGTTGGCGCGCCATGTGTCTCCCCCTTGAACGCGCAATAGCGACTACGCATTAGAATTCCTTTTGTTCTCACGCGAGAGACTGTTGTTGCGGCAATAAATAAGTTTTATATCAGTTTTTTTCAGTTGTTTTTATTGCGAAGTAACCTCGCGCGCACACACACACACACACAGGTGCATTCAACAAGCATATTCACAGTATAGGTATAAATAGCGTACTCATACGCACGCGACGCAAGTCGCCGAGGAACATTTCCTTAACACTTCCAATTCTGTTAAATGTCGTCGCGGCATTGTGAACGTAAAAATCTTAAAAATATCAAAAGTATCAAAGAGGTAATAAATTGGAAATATTGTCAAATAAGAGAAAAAGTGCGATGAAAAAAGCATGAATATTACTTCTCCATACCAATTTCTCTATACATACGCTCTAAAACCGATCGAAAATAGCAGTCGACAATGTACAATGTATGTACGTATGTACGCATACAACGTGAGGCTTCGATAAAGTTTGGTAGGGGAGCGCGTCGCCGGCCGGCCCGGCTGTTAGCGGGCCCGACGTTCAGCCGCCTTTTTATTGAATTTGCCTTTTTATTGAACGTTGTACGATTTTTTTTCGACGAGTTATTCGACATTGAATAAAAAGGGTCATTTTTGCTTCAATGTCGAATAACTCGTCGAAAAAAATTGTACAACGTTCCATAAAAAAGCAAATTGAAGGTAAAAATTCACTCTTTCGACTGTTTAGAACCTCATTTGTGTGCGATTTTTAGTTCATGCCATAGACTTTTGTAAAATTTGTACAAAATTTTCAGATTTGGCGGATACCCATTTCTGTTCGTATAACTACGTAAAAAATCAATCAGATCGAAATATCAATTACCGATTTCGAAAGTAGTGATTTCAAGCTTTAAAATGCTTTTTTAAAAATCTCGTTATGATCATTTTTTACGAAGTTACACTCTTCTGAATTTTTACCTATTTTTGAGGTGGAC
>NW_017300256.1:177755-185462 GCF_001594075.2 Trachymyrmex cornetzi
TCCATATCTAGTACCGATGGAATTCTTCTTCAATCTCTTTCCTCTTTCTTCCGCTACTATACACGAACTATAATAAAAATAAACCAGTCAGCACTGCTCACTCTCAAGGTTCATTCTCTGGCGGCATATATGTAGAACGTTAATAACGTCTAGCGAACCAAACTTTTATTGTAATCTAGGTGTAGCAACGATTGGAGTGGAAATAATGATTTCAGTTGTGATAATAATTTCGGCTCGCAATATATTTTGATTGTAATAATATTTTTGTTTGTATTAACCATTTTTAGTTAATTCTTAATAATGATTTAATTTGTGATAATGAGCTTATTGATAATTTTAGTTTAAAATAATTTCATTTATGCGTAATCTTTCTCTATTTCTTATTGCTTTCTTTACCTATTAATAATAGATAAGTAAGTTTAAATAAACGATGTTAATAATTTTACATCTCTCTCATTCTCTTATTTAAAAACCCTGAGACCTCGTAGCCGTTAGCCTTGCTTTTTCAGAGATCGCGCGTGGTCCAGTCCCGAATTAAAGGGATTAGATTCCTTGACTCGAAATTGGGACCGACGACCGCACCGCTCGTAGGAAACAGGTGTTAAAGCGTCCTTACGGGACATTGACCCATATTCCGAACAAAAGGGGTGCGTTCGACTTGCGGCACTCGCCTCCGTGCGGGTACCTGCGAGAAAAGAGTCTGACCGTCCTTCCAAGTACCCTCACCGTTCCCGCTGCTTCTATTCTCCGAGAGGATCACAAGTAAAAAGTTTCCAAGGGTTTGGACGTAACAGACCAAATAAATTTTTGGGGGCTCGTCCGGGATGAATAGTGCGATTTTTATGGGGCAGGTATGAATACGAGGTCTACTTTTGATAAAAGTGAAATTGATGATCTTTATAAAGCCGCTATAGAGAATCAGGGCAAATTTAAACACAATAATCCTACGTTATGTACATCCACTCCTACGACCTCTAAGTTCTCATCTGAGCAGGTCGATTTTTCATTGGACGATTCTAAGATAGTAAAAGATTTGTCAAAAACTTTAACCAATACGCTTGTTTACGACGATTACGAAGATATAACGATTCAACCGGGAGACAGAACTAACCTTACGCCTAAAGTAAAAAGAAATAAAACAATGTCGAACCCAAATCCATTCGCCACCTTAAAATACGCGATCGAAGCCGTTCCCTTTTTCGATGGCAAAAACATTCCTTTAAGCTATTTTATTGAAGGATGCGAGGAAGCGAAATCCATGTTACCAGATGAAGCCGAATCGCAATTCACTAGAATTATAAGAACAAGAATCGTAGGCGAAGCTCGTCGCACCGTACAAGGCCAAGACTTCGATAGAGTGGCACAATTAACAAAATACCTGAAACAAGCCTATGGCCCTTCGAAAAATATATATCAATTGCAAGGGGAATTGGGGCGTATTTACCAAAAGAGCGACGAAGATGTAGTAACGCGAATCGAGTAAAAATATTAGGAAAACAAATTATGGAAGCACATAAAAATTCAGAAAATGTTTCTCCCGACCAAAATATTAAATCATCTTTAGAAAAAGATATGTGCAAATGTTTTATTAGAGGCTTAAAACCTGAAATCGAACAGAGAATAGCTAGGAATTGGAGCGTTCAAGAAACCGTGGCAGACGCCTTACGAATTGAAAGAGAACTTAATTCAATGACTGATTTACGACGGGGTCAGGTAGATATTTCGGATATAACAAATACCAATAAACGGGAAATTTGTCAGATATGTTATAAGGAAGGGCATTTAGCTTCGAATTGCAGAAAATTATCTAACTCGGGAACAGAGATTTTAATATGTCAAATTTGCAAGAAACGCGGGCACAGTGCTGACAAATGTCGACTTCGCGACCCTCTAACGCGACAATCTGTTAATATTTTACAAGAGAGTAATATAATTTGTCAATTATGTCCTAAATCTGGCCATAATGCTAAAAATTGCCGAATTAATAATAACAGTAATCAGAGCAAACTCTCCATAATCTGTCAGTGGTGCGAAAAGCCAGGTCATTCGGCTAATAATTGTTGGAAAAAACAAAACGAGCAACGTAACTCGGAAAATAAAGTAACCGTTTGTCAAATTTGTAATAATTTTGGGTATATTGCTAAAGATTGTCAATTGAAGATGGGACAAAACGCGGCACGTAAGGATTCGTTATTCTGACGTTATTGTAAAGAGCAGGGACATCTTCTTGAAAATTGCAAATTACGCATCGCGAGTAACAACCGAAAGCAAACAAACAATCAGGGAAACTCCGTCGGCCCCTCGAAGCCGGGTGAGCAACAGGGGACCGAACGGGCCTCACACCCACCGTCATCACAAAAAACTCAGTAGGAAAAACCGCGCCGGAAGTACAACCGGGGTAACGGTAAATCTCGACAAACATAGTCGCGTGCCTACCGTTCAGGTAAAGCTTCACGAAACCGCTCCATGTATAACGTTTATGTTAGATACCGGTATTCTGGACCATATATAATTAAAGAAAATTTTGCATCTAAGGGAAGCACTGTCAATCATAGTAATATATTGGAATTAAATGGCATAAATGAATATCCTGTATATACTCTTGGAGAAATAACTTCACTGCTTTTTGAAAATAAAGTAACCTTTCATATCGTATCAAATGATTTTCCAATTACACAGTTAGGGATATTGGGTAATGATTTTTTCAAACAGACTTCCTCAAAAATAGATTACGCGAAGGGATATTTAGATATATCAGGAATTACTATACCTTTTTTTTCTCCAGAGACCATTACAGTATCACCAGGATCGGAATCATCGTCTTATATAAGGATAGGAAATATTGAAATTAAATTAGGATATATCCCGAGATTAAAGGTAGCTCATGGCATTTATTTAGGAGACACCATAGTAGAAAGTGTTTCCGGAAAAGCGTATTTAAACGCTATAAGTACTCTGAATGAAGAAGTGGAGGTCCAGGTACCAACTTTGCGCCTAAAACCTTTAGACGAACTATTCGATAATCATAAACCAAATATTGAAGCGCAGGATGATCGAGTAAAAGCCACAGAAATGCAGGCTGACTTTATGTATCCAGAAGATAATCGAAAGCATTGCGAAATAATTAACAGCGATGCATATTCAAACAATGACGAAGACGAGGATATGAATAACAAAGATATAGAAATTACAATTAAGAATTCTAAATTAATTAATTGCACTGCCCAAAATGAGGGTGAGAATAAAATTGAAAGGAAAAATAAAGATATTATGAGAAAAGATGAAAAAATTAGTAAAAATTCCAATCTAGAGGAGGAATGCCAAACCTTCTGCGAGGCTCTAGATTCTAAAATCCTTGGAGGGGGAAGTTACCAAACCCCTCCTCGAAATTTATACGATTCCAAAATCCTTAGAGAGAGAAGTTACCAAACCCCTCCTCGAAATTCATACGATTCCGAAATCTTTGGTGAGGAAAACCAGACCCCTCCTGAAAATTATCCTATTCCAGGGGAAGTTTCCGTACCTCCCTGGTAAATTCTACTCCCGTCGGTTGCAAGGAGGGAAGTAACCAAAACTCACTATGCAATGCGACTCAATTTTATTTACAGGAATCAAGAGAAAAGGACTCTTTAATACTTTTAGAAAAAATGAAATTCCCGAGAGTTGGAATATCCTCGAGTGATAATAATAAAACCTCTCAAGTTACCTTTGAAGAACTTATGGAAAGATATAATTATATAATACTAATATCAAATCTTTTTACAATCGCGAAAAAAGAAATAAACCGTCTTCGAAAATCCTTGCATCAACGCAAGCCCAATCTCAAGAGGTTATAGAAAAGTTTATGCGTAAACGAAAGTCGAAACAAAGAAAGAAAACAGGAAAGGAATTATTAGATGATATTATGCACGAATGCTTTACACTGTCGGAAGAGCCTAACAAGAATAGATTTACAAAAATTGTGGAATTATTACGCTTAGAACATCTAAATATACGAGAAAAGGAAAACGTGATAAATTTAATATTTAATAGCCAGGACAGATTTCATATTCCTGGGAAAAAACTAACCGCATCTCATGTATTGCAACACCAGATACCGACAATAGATGATCGGCCGATTAACATTCGACAGTACAGATTTCCACAGCTACATAAAGAAGAAATAAACAAGCAGGTAGAAGAATTGCTAGAAGGGGACATCGTAAAATCCTTACAGTCGTCGTACAATACGCCTATTTGGATCGTAACCAAAAAGGAGGACTCAAAAGAAAATAAAGACTTGAGAATGGTTTTAGATTTCAGAGCTTTAAATGATAAAACTATTGGCGATGTTTATCCGTTACCTAATATCGTCGATATTCTAGACCAATTAGGCGAGGCTCAATATTTTTCGGTATGCGATTTAGCCTCTGGGTTCCACCAAATAAAAATGGATCCCGCAGACAATCACAAAATAGCTTTTACAACACCCTTCGGTCATTATGAGTTTGACCGAATGCCTTTTGGATTGAAAAACGCTCCCGCTACTTTCCAACGATTAATGAACTTCGTATTATCAGGACTACAGGGCGAGGAGTTATTTGTTTACATGGATGACATTGTTATATACGCAACCTCACTCGAAGAACATGAGAGAAAATATAATTTACTAATAGATCGACTTCGCAAGGCTAATCTGAAGTTACAACCGGATAAGTGCGAATTTTTAAAAATGGAAGTAACCTATCTGGGACACGTAATCAGTAAGGACGGAGTTAAACCAGATCCAAAGAAGTTGGAGGCCGTAAGACAATTCCCTAGGCCTAAAACGCCGAAAAATATTAAACAATTCCTCGGATTGGCGGGATATTACAGAAGATTTATACCGAACTTCTCAAAATTAGCTAAATCTTTAACGAATTTACTGAAGAATGATACGCGTTTTGAATGGACATTCGCCCAAGAAGAATCGTTCGAAATTTTAAAGCAGAAATTATGTGAAGAACCAGTTTTACAATATCCTAATTTCTCAAAATCTTTTATTCTAACCACTGACGCTTCTGGAATAGCCGTAGGAGGCATTTTGTCGCAAGGGAAAATAAACAATGACCGACCAGTAGCGTATGCCTCACGAACGTTAACTGATAACGAATCGAAGTAAAGGGGAAATAAACAATGACCGACCAGTAGCGTATGCCTCACGAACGTTAACTGATAACGAATCGAAGTACGACACGTACGAAAAAGAAGCCTTAGCAATAATATATTGCGTTAAACATTTTCGATCTTTCTTGTATGGACGAAAATTCACTTTAGTCACAGATAATAAGCCTTTGCTTTGGTTCAAAAATGCACAAGACGCAAACATGAGGATACTCCGCTGGAGATTAAAATTAGCAGAGTATGAATATGATGTAGTATATAAGGCGGGTAAAACTAATGTAAATGCTGACGCTTTATCCAGGAATCCGGTAGATCTCGAAGAGGAAAATTGAAATATAATCCATCAGAATAAAATTTTAAACCCTAACAATCCGAACGATGCAGAAATAATTTCCAAGTGTTAGAGGAATCCGAAGAAGAAGAAGAAGACGAAGATTTCGAACTGTATCTTTTCGATGACGAAAATATTGCAGATTCAGTACATGACAACGATTTACCTGACGAAAATATGGATTCAATACCACTCACATACGAAGAACTTTGTGAGCCGCCGAGATTACAAATTACCGAGAGAGCATTGATTCATGACCCCCCTATTTATAATAGAATACAAACTCGAAGCCAAACAAGAAACAACAACAATCATCAAGGAAAACTATCGCAACAATCGCGTGTGCTTATCCAATAAAATTATTTTACGGTAAAATCTAATCAAAAGTACTATCTTTACTGAGTGATACGATACATCTTTCTATATTTTCACTGAACGTCTTCCTATTTCAACCTCTCGTCCTAAAAAAATATTCTAATAGTGACACGTATCATTTGTATCTTTATCAAAATATATATACCATATATATATATATATATATAATAATTAACTAAATTCTACCAAATTAAAAAGCGAAACCCAAGAATATCATTTTATTATCATTTTATTTACTTAATTTTAATGATATGTGTATATCATTTGTATAAAAGATTTGATATTTACTTTGAAGCCGAAGCCAAGGTTCCAGCTTCATGTCCGCAGCAGCCACGCCAATTAATAAGGTACAAGGCACTAAATAATTATAAGGGGTAAAAGCGTAGCGCGGCCAAAATATGTCACAAAATATGTCACTTTGTAATATCTCATTTTAATAGATACGCGCGAAAGAGAGTGCGTCTATGTTATTACGAATAGTATTATAATTATTATTATTATTATTATCACTATTGGCGTTTCTAGTATTACTATTATTATGATTACGATTATTATTAGTACAATTATTATAATCATAAAAGAAAAATAAAAGAAAAAGAAAAGAAAAAATAAATAGTTAGCATAATATTAATTTAAGATAATTGGGATAAGCATTATAACGCCGGTAGGGCGAAAAAACCCGCATAATGGTAACGTTTTGTTTAGATCCAAAAGGTCGTTATTAAAGGTAAAATTTTGTTGCACTGGGGCACTTGCCTCAATGGTTTCGGAAAGAAAGTAGGATTTTCTCAACGGGGAATAAAATAACCCGAATTAGGAAATCGCTAAAGCCTTTAAGGCACCGAAACCGTAGAAGTAGAGACATCAAGAGATTGAAACGTATACCGGGTGTCCGCGAAAAACTGTCGCGGAACATTTTAATCGTAAGAATGAAAAAATCAATCGTCATTCTTATCCTAAGACTAAAAGGGGTGAGCGAGTAAAATTAGAGGCCTCAACATATACCGGGTGTCCACGAAAAATTGTCGCGGAACACTTTGAATCGTAAGAACAGAAAAACCAATCGTCATATCATTGTTAAACACCAGAGGGGCACGATATCAAAGACAGAAGCTCCAACACATACCGGGTGTCCGCGAAAAATTGTCGCGGTACACTTTAACGCACCGTAAGACTGATCGTCACTGTCATAAGGAGTCCAAACCAAGTGCAACAACGTGATACCGAGGTAAAGAACATACCGGGTGTCAGAAATCCACCATCGCGAAACGACAAAAACCGTGATAACGGGAAAAGCGACCGCTGGCGGAAAGAAAGTGCGGCAGGGGGATGCGTTCACGCGGAGAATTATAGGGAACTATACCGGGTGGCCAGAAAGAAGCTGGCATCCGGTCGAGCGAAGGAAGAGACGTAGTGTAAATGGTGTAAATAGCCAGGAGGACGTAGCTGCGAAGACGAACAACCTGTAAATAGCATGAACCAATACTTACCTGTAACTCCAGCGGGAGAACAAAAGCGGCGGCATCCTTCCAACGAAGCAGGGTACCTGAAAATAAAGGAAAACATGTAAAAATTTATATAATTATAAAATGCAGGAACAAAGGAACCGGCGTAGCAGATAAGGTTAGCTAACGGTGTGAGCGCTGACAGCGCGCGAAGCGAGCACATCGATGGGAGCGCCATGGAGGGGATAGCGATCGAGTATAAGAAGGGGAGCGCGAAAGCGTTCGGAGAGACTTAGCGGGGACCGTTCTGAGCGACAACACGAGCGCGAGAGTGAACGGGGGCTAACCTCCGGGCAGGGATGCCAGACCAGTGACGGTTTACGACATCGAGACTAACGCCATCAGGTGGCGGGC
>NW_017300257.1:0-5267 GCF_001594075.2 Trachymyrmex cornetzi
AAATAAATTTAAAAATAGAAAATAAAAAATAGTACAAATTATATATAATAATATAAATTAAAAAATAAAAGTAAAAAACAATACAAATTATATAATAATAGGAAGCGTTATGACTTTGAAAATAGACTTTCATATAACGGGTCAAGTGAAAACATATCATTCTGTGAGTTTAAACCTTGCTTCTGTTTATTTATGTGGATCGTCTCAGATAACAGTCTTTTATGCCAAACATTCTCTCTATCTAATATTTTGATGTTATCCCAATCAAAGTCATGGGAGGTTTGCAGCCTATGCTCAGTAATGACTGATGATTGAAAGGTGTTTCTATTGATGTGATTTCGATGTTCCGACATTCTTACTTGTAGGTACACATCTGCTAGTCTGACCGACATAAGAGACATCACAGTTTTTGCAGTCAATTCTATAAACTACGTCTGCCTGTGATGCAGTCTCTAATTTATCTTTTTGTACTCTAATCAGACTATTTAACTTCTGAATGCCTCTATATGCAATCATCAATCCCGGAATTTTTTTAAAAAAATAAGCAAACTTTCGTTAGCTCCTTCTTTTTATGTAAGATATGTTGATGACATTTTGTTAATCACAGAGTCTTCAGATTACGAAGAAATTTTAAACATATTCAATTCTTACCATCCTCGCCTAAAGTTTACTATGGAAGAGGGTGGAGACACCATTAATTTTCTTAATATCACCTTAATCAAAGAGAATAACCATATTATTTGTAACTGGTACCGTAAACCTACATTTTCAGGACGGTTCTTGAGCATTTATTATTGTCATCCTTTGTCCCAAAAAATTGGCACCATTTTAGGTTTGATTGACAGGATAATTTTGTTATCTCATCCTAAATTTCACAAAAAAAATTTTGATTCCATGATTAATATTTTACTGAACAACGGTTATCCTCTGAGATTAATTTTTAAATCCATAAAACAAAGGCTTTATAATAAATTTCAACAACTTAATAACATTAACTTGCCAGAGAATCCTGTTCCTATCACGAAAAAAAATAGATTTTTTGTAATTCCTTACATTCCTTCTATCTCTGAAAAAGTTAAGACTTTTTTTAAAAAAATTCCGGGATTGATGATTGCATATAGAGGCATTCAGAAGTTAAATAGTCTGATTAGAGTACAAAAAGATAAATTAGAGACTGCATCACAGGCAGACGTAGTTTATAGAATTGACTGCAAAAACTGTGATGTCTCTTATGTCGGTCAGACTAGCAGATGTGTACAAGTAAGAATGTCGGAACATCGAAATCACATCAATAGAAACACCTTTCAATCATCAGTCATTACTGAGCATAGGCTGCAAACCTCCCACGACTTTGATTGAGATAACATCAAAATATTAGATAGAGAGAATGTTTGGCATAAAAGACTGTTATCTGAGACGATCCACATAAATAAACAGAAGCAAGGTTTAAACTCACAGAATGATATGTTTTCACTTGACCCGTTATATGAAAGTCTATTTTCAAAGTCATAACGCTTCCTATTATTATATAATTTGTATTGTTTTTTACTTTTATTTTTTAATTTATATTATTATATATAATTTGTACTATTTTTTATTTTCTATTTTTAAATTTATTTTTTAATTTATATCACATTGTCTGGGATTTGATTTTTCTTTGTTCTTTCTAAACTTGTGAATTTTACATTTTTAGTTTCAACGGTTTGCTTTACGACACTTTATGATTGTTTACGTTTGGACATATGTATTTTGAAATGTATCTTGTCTGCTTGACTTTGTTCCTCGGATTTGTTCTCATTATCTGTCGATACTCGGAACGATTGACATCTTTTCGAATTTATCTGTCATGTAAGCTTTTTATAATTTCTGTACTAGTTAAAATTTATATAGTGTTTCAATCTTTGATTTTACGATATTTGTGTAGTGTTTTTACCAATCTAATGACAGGATGCACATTTGAAAAACGTATGTCACCTACTTGCTTTCATACATGTAAGTTTTCCAATTTGTAAAAGAATTTCCTCTCCACTTATAATTTTAATTTTTTTAAAAGAATTTTTTCCTGGTTTTCTTTTCCTCAGCAATTTTGCCAAATTAATGTTATGTTCACGTAAATGGACACAATACTCTACGCTTGATCTCTTGTATTTTGAAGGATTTTTTTCGTATGCGTTTAATTGATATGCGTCTTAATTGATTATTGGTACTGAAGAGGACCCGACTTAGGGTCGAAACGTTTACCTCATTTACTGTTACAATTTTATATTGTTTTTTAATAAAAAGTTTTTTATCACACACATCAACTTGTGTCGGCTCTAATAGGCATTTCATAATTGTTTTAGATGATTTCTTGAGAGCCTTTAATTTATATTAATTATCTTATATAAAGATGAATATGATTAAATAATAACATTTCATAAAATCGCAAGCATAATCTTGTCGCTGAAATAGAAAGCGTAAGTTGTCCATTTGATATTTTAATCTAAGTAGCGAATGAAATCGTATCTGAGAAAGAATAATTAAAAACTTGAGACCTAAGGTTATATATAAAGAATGTTGTCTATAATGTGTAACACAAAGTCATTTACCTTGTCGGTGAAATATAATTACACAATAACGTGTCAGTGAAATATAAAAAAATCCAATAATGCGTCAGTGTGATGTAAAAAATCCAGAAATGTGTTATAATTTTGCGTTGTAATTACATGTTATAACTTTAAAATATTTTGCACTGATGTACGCGACACACTCTTAATCATGTCAAGTAATGTAATGTAACATAATATAAAAAATATGGTAGAACATCAAGTCATTTATACTTCTCGATGCAATTAGTGTGGTGATACGAAAGTTATTACTAATACTAATATTTTACTTTCAATTTCTATTAACAATTTGAAGAAGAAAAGTTATAATCTGAATGATTTATTAAAAACTACATTTTCATCACATTGGTGTCAGCCGTTTGATAAATTATGTGACCGATGTGAAATGAAATATTATTTAAAATGATATATTATTTTTAAAAGTGAATTAATTTCGATTAAAGAGAGAGGTACTTATTATTCACTTAATATCACTTATTTCAGAGAATGGTAAGTTAGTAAAGATACCACACAAATTTAGTTTACGAGTTGTTCCGACAACGAAAATAATTAATAGCTGGACAGACATACAAAGTTATAAATGCTATATTTCATTATGGTTCATGTGTCGAAGAGGGTCATTATACAAGTATGTGTCGAGAAGGAACATCTTGGATTGAAATTGATGATGTTCAAGTTATCAAAAAAGAATGGCCTAGAGGTGCTAAAGATATTTCTATATTATTTTTACAGAAAAATATTACCAAGAATATATGATAAGAAACATATATTTACGATGTAGATTAAGATACGATGTAGATTAAGATGTTACACAAATTGCAGGAAATACGAGTACATATATTTATATTTTTACAAAAATTATTCCGCAACATTTTAGGTATTATTCGTATAAAGATTTGACGTCAACAATCTTGACATTTTTATATCACAATTATAAAACGATGAGGGTGGTGGTGAGATTTTATAAATTATTCCGCAACATTTTGGATATTATTCGTATAAAGATTCGATGTCAACAATTGATGCTAAGTTAAATTCCATGTAATTCGAACCTTTTTAAAAAAAGGTAAAAAAAGCGCTAAGCGTGCATGTTTCTCATGTAGAACCACCATTTGGGCCGGTTTCACCAACGCCAATTACTATAGGCTCTGAAACTGATGACTAATCACGTTTGCTGTTTAAAAGAACTAATGATATGTATCAATTGTATAAAAGATTTGATATCAACAACTGGCGCCATGTTAAATTTTACCATTTTATTCCTCCTAAAGAAAAAATAATGGTAACTTTAATTTATTTCTTATTTATTTTATTTAACTCAAATGATATGTATCATTCGTATAAAAGATTTGGTATCAACAAAATTGGCGTCAAGCTAAATTCATCAAAATTTTATCGAAATTATATGTATTATTCGTAAAAAAGATAAGATATCAACAAAATTGGCGCCAAGCTAAATTCATCAAAATTTTATCGAAATTGTATGTATTATTCATAGAAAAGATTTGATATCAACAATTGGCGCCAAGTTAAATTCTATGTAATTCGAAAATTAAATTAAATAAATAATTTATTTAACTCTAATGATATGTATTATTCGTATAAAAGATTTGATATCAACAAAATTGGCGCCAAGCTAAATATACCAAAATTTTATCAACATTTTGTGTATTATTCGTAAAAAATATTTGATATCAACAATTGGCACCAAGTTAAATCCATGTAATTCGATCAACAAAATTGGCACCAAGCTATATTCATCAAAATTTTATCAAAATTTATCAAAATATGTTATTCGTAAAGAAGATTTGATATCAATAATTGGCGCCAAGTTAAATTCCATGTAATTCGAATACCAAATTAAATAAATAATATTAACTTTAATTATATCTATCATTCCTATAAAAGATTTGATATCAAGAACTGGCGCCAAGTTAAATCCCACTTCTTTATACCATAGCAAATTAAATAAATAATGAATATTAATCTAATAGTATGTATTATTTGTACGAACGATTTGATATCATTTACTTAATCTAAATGGTACTATGTTTAATTTTTATGCAAATGGTTTAAATTCCTTTTAAATGAAATTATTATATCACAATTTATTCAAAGACATTTCCTCTTCCAACTAAAGTAGTGGTTATTTAATTCTCCTTCAAAACATTATACAAAACATTATCACAAAATTGCGTTACCTTGCTCAATGAAAGTGTTACCACAAAAAAATAAAGAATTAACCGCATAAAATTTAATTTAAATAGAAAATATCAACAACTGGTGCCAAGTTAAATTCTACTATCAAAATGAAAAGTGAAACTCAAGTGATACTATCTTTATTATTTACTTAATCCAAATGGTACTATGTTTAATTTTTATCCAATGAAACCTAAGTATACGTATACTTATTGAAGAGTCTTCCTATTCCAACTGAAATGGTTTAAAATCCTCTTAAATGAAATTATTTATTATATCACAATTCATTCCAAGACATTTCCTCTTCCAACTAAAGTAGTGGTTATTTAATTTCTCCCTCAAAACATTATACAAAACATTATCACAAAATTGCGTTACCTCGCTCAATTTAAATGTTACCACAAAAAATTAAAGAATTAACCGTATAAAATAAAAAAATTTAATTTAAATAGAAAAATTTTT
>NW_017300257.1:5421-8207 GCF_001594075.2 Trachymyrmex cornetzi
ATATAATTTAAAAGCAATAATGAGAGTAATAATAAATTCTCTTTTATAATGCATGTCATACAAATCTAAATTTATTTTTCTTTGATTTAAACTTAGTAGCATTCACAACGATCATCATAATTTACGCGACTCTATAACTCAATCATATATACACATGATAGATATTTTAACTCTCATTGGGGGAATGGTTTTTATTTTTCTTATTTTTCTAAGTATTATATTCTTATCCTTCTTATTTACATTCATGCTTTACTACTATACTACCATGTTATTGTTATATATCGAAATCTAGCAGCGCCAAGTGTTTTTACATGAAAAATTTTTCTACTTAAATTAAATTTTTTCATTTTATACGGTTAATTCCTCAATTTTTTGTGGTATCATTTAAATTGAGCAAAGTAATGCAATTTCGTGATAATGCTTTGTATAATGTCTTGAAGGAAAATTAAATAACCATTACATTGAATAAAATGTCTTTGAATTATTTGTGATATAATAAATAATTTCATTTAATAAGAATTTAAACCATTTGGATTGGAATAGAAAGATTCTTCAATAAGTATACGTATACTTAGGTTTCATTGCATCAAAATTAAAGATAGTACCATTTGGATTAAGTAAATAATAAAGATAGCATCACTTGAGTTTTACTTTTCATTTTGATAGTAGAATTTAATTTGGCACCACAGTTGTTGATATTTTGTATTTAATTTAAATTTTTTCATTTTATGCGGTAATTTCTTTAATTTTTTGTGGTAATACTTAAATTGAGCAAGGTAACGCAATTTTGTGATGTTTTGTATAATGTATATAAGATTCTCTCTATGGAATTTTAAAATTATAAACAAACTTACCTTTTTAAAAAAGGTAAAAAAAGCGCTAAGCGTTGGTGAAACTGGCCCAAATGGTGCTTCTCGTAAAGAACCACCATTTGGGCTAACTTCACCAACGCCAATTACTTAATCGGCCGAGAAACTGGCTAATCACGTTTGCTGTTTAGTAGAACTAATGATATGTATCATTTGTATAAAAGATTTGATATCAACAGCTGGCGCCAAGTTAAATTTTACCATTTTAATCCTCCCAAAGAAAAAATATAATAGTAACTTTAATTTTTTTCTTAATTTATTTAACTTTAATGATATGTATTATTCGTATGAAAGATTTGATGTCAACAAAATTGGCGCCATGCTAAATTCATCAAAATTTTTTCAAAATTTTAAATATTATTCCTAAAAAATATTTGATATAAACAATTGGCACCAAGTTAAATTCCATGTAATTCGAATACCAAATTAAATAAATAATATTAACTTTAATGATATCTATCATTCCTATAAAAGATTTGATGTCAAGAACTGGCACAAACTAAATCCCACTTCTTTATACCATGCCAAATTAAATAAATAATAAATGTTAATCTAATGGTATGTATTATTTGTACTAACGATTTGATATCAACAACTGTGGCGCTAAGTTAAATTTTACAAAATGAAAAGTAAAATTCAAGTGATAATATCTTTATTATTTACTTAATCCAAATGGTACCATCTTTAATTTTTATGCAATGAAACCTAAGTATAGGTATACTTTGAAGAATTTTGAAGAAATATATTGAAGAATTTTCCTGTTCCAATCCAAATGGTTTAAATTCCTGTTAAATGAAATTATTAAATCACAATTCATTCAAAAACATTTCCTCTTCCAACTAAAGTAGTGATAATTTAATTCTCCTTCAAAACATTATACAAAACATTATCACAAAATTGCGTTACCTTGCTCAATTTAAGTGTTAGCACAAAAAATTAAAGAATTAACCGTATAAAATGAAAAAATTTAATTTAAATAGAAAAATTTTTCATGTAAAAACACTTGGCACTGCTAGATAGAGATATATAATAATAACATGGTAATATAGTAGTTAAGCACGAATATAAATAAGAAGGATAAGAATATAACACTTAGAAAAATTATATAATTATGAAGCATATTAATAAAAAGAAGTCAGAATCATATTAAAAATTATGAGTATTTCGAAAAATAAAAACCATCCCCAATGAGAGTTAAAATATCTAGCATGTGTATGATTGAGTTATAGAGTCGTGTAAATTATGATGATCGCTGTGAATGCTATAAGTTTAAATCAAAGAAAAATAAATTTAGATTTGTAAGACATGCATTATGAAAGAGAATTTATTATTACTTCTATTATTACATTTAAATTATATTACAATTATATTACAATAATTATTATTACTTTTAAATTATATGCAATTATCTTTTATTATTTATTTTTATTGGGATGCTGGAGTGACGGTCGAAGTTAATCAAGGTCGATAATATAGATTTTCAGAAACTTACGCCTGTACGCTTACGCCCTCTGAGCGTCCTACAGCGTGTTAGCCTTGAAGCCAAACGCATTTCCCCATGTCGCATGCTATCGCATGCCTACCACATAGCTCGTACTCACTCTAACAAGTCTGTTCGAGTATTTGACGCGACAAACTTGAATAATATCGCGTTATAATAGATATACACCCAGTACTAAAAATCTGTAATATGAAGTATAGATTTTTAAAATACTGACAGTATTTCATTCAAAAATGTTTGTAATAGCATTTGTTGTTATGTCCAAAGCCTTTTTAGATTAGAATATCTGTCAATACATAAGGTGCTTTCAAGCAAGAGACAGATGACACAGTGTAATGCTGGATTCACACTGCATTCGGTTTGCGTCGTACGACGGCTGCAACTGAATTTCGATCGGTTTTGCTTCGTATCATCGG
>NW_017300257.1:8428-8634 GCF_001594075.2 Trachymyrmex cornetzi
GCATTTATACATTATAATGCACATAAAATGTAATTATACATATTCATTAATATATCTTCTTATACAGTTATATACAGTTATATGTTAGAATTAAACTGAATACAGATACAAATATAGATACAAATTTCTCATGCTCAGATATTCACGCAGATATATTTACACGAAATATTAGAATTTTCTGAGTATTATAATGTGTGTCTGTATGT
>NW_017300257.1:9024-9494 GCF_001594075.2 Trachymyrmex cornetzi
ATCATATTGCACATAAAATATAATTCTAATATTCACTAACATATCTATGTTATATCTGAATATATAAATATGACTAACTTTTCTATCTCTTTTTATTATGGGCCTTCTACAATAAGCCATTAATCATGAATCAGAAGTCAGAAGCTAAAAATTGACCAATTATAGTTGTCAATTTTTAGCATCTGACTTCTGATATATGACTAATGGCTTATTGTAGAAGGCCCATTAGCGTAAAAAAAGAGATGGAATAGATACATACAGTCTATCAAGTAAGAGCATGGTCGGGTAAATGTATGAAAAAATTTATTAAATGAAATTTTTATATTTATATATGCATTGTACTCAATACGAACAATGATGCAATTATGTTAATAATGTGTCCAGTCACCACCGGCGTCGATAATTGCCTTGCATGCTTTCGACTAATTTGACGGCGTATTCTAGCGGCAAGGATCTTCAGATCCGACTTT
>NW_017300257.1:9721-9997 GCF_001594075.2 Trachymyrmex cornetzi
TCAAGGACAAAGCTTCCCTCTATCGGCTCACGAAGGAATTAGAGCGATATCTTTTATTATCTATCAGTAAAATCGACCACGCTCTTACTTGATAGACCGAATGTATGTGTGATGTATCTATGAGTTGACAATACACGTTACATCCTAAATTAAAATGGCATTGGGAATAAAGGAAAAAGTGCTATTACATTACACGTGTATACATGTATTTCAAATACATGTTTGCATCCGAAGATGTATTTATGTCACAGTTAGTGTTCACTTAGTAAAAATATA
>NW_017300257.1:11146-11968 GCF_001594075.2 Trachymyrmex cornetzi
CGATCAAAGTTTTTGTAATACAAACCAGTACCGTTCAAATACACGCTTCTGGAGTTTATTTTGCCATTACAGTCAAGACAAACGCTTTTGATATTTTTTATTTCAATATCGTTTGATTAAACGTCTCTAATATTTATTCTATCAGTATTGTCGAAATAGACGCTTTTGACATTTATAACAAGCAATAACATGCATATAATGTTACGTTCAAGCCCTTGGAAATACGTTGTAGAAGGTATGGAAGGACGTTTAGACTTTATCTCGCAGGTATACGCGCAGTGGCGAACACCTGAGAGTCGGACGCACTTCCTATCGTTCCGGAATATGAGTAAACGTCCTGAAGGGACGCTATAACGCCTGTTTCCTTGAGCAGTGCGTACGTCGGTCCAATTTTGAGTCAAAGAAATGAATCTTTATAACTCGGGAGTGGACCAGGTGGGATCATTGTGAAACGGCGAGAGTACGAGGTCTTTTGAATTTAAAATTTAACTGAAGGAAGTCATTTTAAGTCGAATTTCGTTTTATTACTAAAGTAAACTACAAAGGAATGTGATAGTTAATTGTATAAACTTCATAATCTTAAATTTTATAATTAAATTAAAGTACACATAATTGTCGGGTTTCCACAAATTTCATAATTAAATTAAAGCATAAGTTTTGAATTTACACATATTTTGCAATCGAATTAAGTTACAGGTTATCATTAGGTTCGCATAAATTTCGCATAAGTTTTATAATTACATAAAAACATAACTGCTGAGAGAGGTTACATATATTTCGTAAGTTAAGGTAAAAATAATCATTAGATTTATATATATATAT